>NC_042987.1:42635204-42714848 GCF_901001165.1 Salmo trutta | reverse complement strand
GTTGTGTTCTGCTTTATTCCAACCCCTCCGGAAGAGACTCTCACGGAGGTTGGAGCAGAGGGCAGCTATTGTAGTCTATGGTGCTCCTAGTTAGGGGTTAAGTATTTTTGCGCAAAAGGCACAGGGATAGTTAGGAGTGGCTAGTAAGGGCAGGGTTTCCCTGTAGATAACATTGTCTCAAATCTGTACCTCAAGGTCAGTATCCCTGCTGGTTTCCATTCTGAATGAGACGTCATGCTAAAGATGTCTGTCTCTCCACCCATCCTAACCTGTTGTTATTGTTGCAGCTGAATAGATAGCTGTACAATAGATACAGCTGAAGTCGGAAGTTTACATACACCTTAGCCAAATACATTTTAAACTCAGTTTTTCACAATTCATGACATTTAATCCTACTAAAAATTCCCTGTCTTCGGTCAGTTAGGATCACCACTTTATTTTAAGAATGTGAAATGTCAGAATAATAGTAGAGTGATTTATTTATTTCAGCTTTTATTTCTTTCATCACATTCCCAGTGGGTCAGAAGTTTACATTCACTCAATTAGTATTTGGTAGCATTGTGTAACTTGGGTCAAACGTTTCGGGTAGCCTTCCACAAGCTTCCCACAATAAATTGGGTGAATTTTGGCCCATTCCTCCTGACTGAGCTGGTGTAACTGAGTCAGGTTTGTAGGCCTCCTTGCTCGCACACGCTTTTTCAGTTCTGCCCACACATTTTCTATAGGATTGAGGTCAGGGCTTTGTGATGGCCACTCCAATACCTTGACTTTGTTGTCCTTAAGCATTTTGCCACAACTTTGGAGGTATGTTTGGGGTCATTGTCCATTTGGAAGACCCATTTGCGACCAAGCTTTAACTTGGTTCTTCGGCTTGCAAGCCTCCCCCCTTTTTTCCTCCAAACATAACGATGGTCATTATGGCCAAACAGTTCTTTTTTTGTTTCATCAGACCAGAGGAAATTTCTCCAAAAAGTACAATCTTTGTCCCCATGTGCAGTTGGGAACCAAAGTCTGGCTTTTTTATGGCGGTTTTGGAGCAGTGGCTTCTTCCTTGCTGAGCGGCCTTCCAGGTTATGTTGATATAGGACTCGTTTTACTGTGGATATAGATACTTTTGTACCTGTTTCCTCCAGCATCTTCACAAGGTCCTTTGCTGTTGTTCTGGGAATGATTTGCACTTTTCGCACCACAGTACGTTCATCTCTAGGGGACAGAACGTGTCTCCTTCCTGAGCGGTATGACGGCTGCGTGGTCCCGTGGTGTTTACACTTGCGTACTATTATTTGTACAGATGAACGTGGTACCTTTAGGCGTTTGGAAATTGCTCCCAAGGATGAACCAGATGTGTGGAGGTCTACAATTTTTTTTCTGAGGTCTTGGCTGATTTTCTTTTGATTTTCCCATGATGTCAAGCAAAGAGGCACTGAGTTTGAAGGTTGGCCTTGAAATACATCCACAGGCACACCTCCAATTGACTCAAATGATGTCAATTAGCCTATCAGAAGCTTCTAAAGCCATGACATCATTTTCTGGAATTTTCCAAGCTGTTTAAAGGCACAGCCAACTTAGTGTTTGTAAACTTCTGACCCACTGGAATTGTGATACAGTGAATTATAAGTGAAATAATCTGTCTGTAAACAATTGTTTAAAAAATTACTTGTGTCATGCACAAAGTAGATGTCCTAACCGACTTGCCAAAACTATAGTTTGTTAACAAGAAATTTGTGGAGTGGTTGAAAAACGAGTTTTAATGACTCCTAATGACAACTTAATTGGATGTAAACTAACGACTTCAACTGTATCTGGTATTCCCTTAATCATTTTACATAGTTGATATCGGCAGGTAGCCTAGTGGTTAAAGCGTTGGGCTAGTAACCGAAAGGTTGCAAGTTTGAATCCCCGAGCTGACAAGGTACAAAATATGTCGTTCTGCCCCCTGAACAAGGCAGTTAACCTACTGTTCCTAGGCCGTCATTGAAAATAAGAATTTATTCTTAACTGACCTGCCTAGTTAAATAAAGGTAAAATAAAATTTTAAAAATCTTTGCCATGATATATTTATTTCAAATTAGTATTTTTTTTGTGATTTTGTTGTTGCAGAGAGTAGAATATAGAATGGAGTGAACCAGTAGTGTATTGTATGGTACACAGCAAATTCCGACCTAAGTGCATGTCAGACTTCAACTTTATATCTCCCTGGTCTATAGTATTGCACTATATAGGGAATAGGGCTCTGGTGTATAGTAGTTCACTATATAGGG
Organism: Salmo trutta; assembly: GCF_901001165.1. Classification (NCBI taxonomy): domain Eukaryota; kingdom Metazoa; phylum Chordata; class Actinopteri; order Salmoniformes; family Salmonidae; genus Salmo; species Salmo trutta. The sequence continues at coordinate 42,712,587 of NC_042987.1, read as the reverse complement.
AATAGGGCTCTGGTCTATAGTAGTACCACTATATAGGGAATAGGGCCCTGGTCTATAGTAGTGCACTATATAGGGAATAGGGCCCTGGTCTATAGTAGTGCACTATATAGGGAATAGGGCTCTGGTCTATAGTAGTGCACTATATAGGGAATAGGGCTCTGGGCTATAGTAGTGCACTATATAGGGAATAGGGCTCTGGTCTATAGTAGTGCACTATATAGGGAATAGGGCTCTGGTCTATAGTAGTGCACTATATAGGGAATAGGGCTCTGGTCTATAGTAGTGCACTATATAGGGAATAGGGCTCTGGTCTATAGTAGTTCACTATATAGGGAATAGGGCTCTGGTCTATAGTAGTGCACTATATAGGGAATAGGGCTCTGGTCTATAGTAGTGCACTATATAGGGAATAGGGCTCTGGTCTATAGTAGTTCACTATATAGGGAATAGGGCTCTGGTCTATAGTAGTTCACTATATAGGGAATAGGGCTCTGGTCTATAGTAGTTCACTATATAGGGAATAGGGCTCTGGTCTATAGTAGTGCACTATATAGGGAATAAGGCTCTGGTCTATAGTAGTGCACTATATAGGGAATAGGGCTCTGGTCTATAGTAGTGCACTATATAGGGAATAGGGCTCTGGTCTATAGTAGTGCACTATATAGGGAATAGGGCTCTGGTCTATAGTAGTGCACTATATAGGGAATAGGGCTCTGGTCTAAAGTAGTGCACTATATAGGGAATAGGGCTCTGGTCTATAGTAGTGCACTATATAGGGAATAGGGCTCTGGTCTATAGTAGTACAACTATATAGGGAATAGGGCTCTGGTCTATAGTATTGCACTATATAGGGAATAGGGCTCTGGTCTATAGTAGTGCACTATATAGGGAATAGGGCTCTGGTCTATAGTAGTGCACTATATAGGGAATAGGGCTCTGGTCTATAGTAGTACACTATATAGGGAATAGCACCCTGGTCTATAGTAGTGCACTATATAGGGAATAGGGCTCTGGTCTATAGTAGTGTACTATATAGGGAATAGGGCTCTGGTCTATAGTATTGCACTATATAGGGAATAGGGCTCTGGTCTATAGTAGTGCACTATATAGGGAATAGCACCCTGGTCTATAGTAGTGCACTATATAGGGAATAGGGCTCTGGTCTATAGTAGTGTACTATATAGGGAATAGGGCTCTGGTCTATAGTAGTGCACTATATAGGGAATAGGGCTCTGGTCTATAGTAGTACCACTATATAGGGAATAGGGCTCTGGTCTATAGTAGTGCACTATATAGGGAATAGGGCTCTGGTCTATAGTAGTTCACTATATAGGGAATAGGGCTCTGGTCTATAGTAGTGCACTATATAGGGAATAGGGCTCTGGTCTATAGTAGTGCACTATATAGGGAATAGGGCTCTGGTCTATAGTAGTACCACTATATAGGGAATAGGGCTCTGGTCTATAGTAGTGCACTATATAGGGAATAGGGCTCTGGTCTATAGTAGTTCACTATATAGGGAATAGGGCTCTGGTCTATAGTAGTGCACTATATAGGGAATAGGGCTCTGGTCTATAGTAGTGCACTATATAGGGAATAGGGCTCTGGTCTATAGTAGTACCACTATATAGGGAATAGGGCTCTGGTCTATAGTAGTGCACTATATAGGGAATAGGGCTCTGGTCTATAGTAGTTCACTATATAGGGAATAGGGCTCTGGTCTATAGTAGTTCACTATATAGGGAATAGGGCTCTGGTCTATAGTAGTGCACTATATAGGGAATAGGGCTCTGGTCTATAGTAGTGCACTATATAGGGAATAGGGCTCTGGTCTATAGTAGTACCACTATATAGGGAATAGGGCTCTGGTCTATAGTAGTGCACTATATAGGGAATAGGGCTCTGGTCTATAGTAGTTCACTATATAGGGAATAGGGCTCTGGTCTATAGTAGTTCACTATATAGGGAATAGGGCTCTGGTCTATAGTAGTGCACTAAATAGGGAATAGGGCTCTGGTCTATAGTAGTACCACTATATAGGGAATAGGGCCCTGGTCTATAGTAGTGCACTATATAGGGAATAGGGCTCTGGTCTATAGTAGTGCACTATATAGGGAATAGGGATCTGGTCTATAGTAGTTCACTATATAGGGAATAGGGCTCTGGTCTATAGTAGTACCACTATATAGGGAATAGGGCTCTGGTCTATAGTAGTGCACTATATAGGGAATAGGGCCCTGGTCTAAAGTAGTGCACTATATAGGGAATAGGGCCCTGGTCTAAAGTAGTGCACTATATAGGGAATAGGGCTCTGGTCTATAGTAGTGCACTATATAGGGAATAGGGCTCTGGTCTATAGTAGTACACTATATAGGGAATAGGGCTCTGGTCTATAGTAGTGCACTATATAGGGAATAGGGCCCTGGTCTAAAGTAGTGCACTATATAGGGAATAGGGCCCTGGTCTATAGTAGTGCACTATATAGGGAATAGGGCTCTGGTCTATAGTAGTGCACTATATAGGGAATAGGACTCTGGTCTATAGTAGTGCACTATATAGGGAATAGGGCTCTGGTCTATAGTAGTGCACTATATAGGGAATAGGGCTCTGGTCTATAGTAGTGCACTATATAGGGAATAGGGCCCTGGTCTAAAGTAGTGCACTATATAGGGAATAGGGCCCTGGTCTATAGTAGTGCACTATATAGGGAATAGGGCTCTGGTCTATAGTAGTGTACTATATAGGGAATAGGGCTCTGGTCTATAGTAGTGCACTATATAGGGAATAGGGCTCTGGTCTATAGTAGTGCACTATATAGGGAATAGGGCTCTGGTCTATAGTAGTACCAATATATAGGGAATAGGGCTCTGGTCTAAAGTAGTGCACTATATAGGGAATAGGGCTCTGGTCTATAGTAGTGCACTATATAGGGAATAGGGCCCTGGTCTAAAGTAGTGCACTATATAGGGAATAGGGCTCTGGTCTATAGTAGTGCACAATATAGGGAATAGGGCTCTGGTCTATAGTAGTGCACAATATAGGGAATAGGGTGCCATTAGGGACGCAGTCAGAGCCAGTCATTGTGTAATGTGTTTCAGCCCTCAGGTGCTGATAGGGAAACAGATGCAAAGTGTCTGGAAAGAGAAATTGGTCGCTTGGTTTGATATTGAGTCTGAGACTTTAACCTGGTACTGTGTGGCTCAGTTTGTAGAATATGGGGTTTACCAGAATGTGATGTTTAGTCTGGCGCTTGCTTTGCCTGTGTCTGTTAAGCTGCAGTTAAACAGTTACCAAATTTCATCCTAAAACCTTTTTTATGAAAATGTTTTTGATTTGATTTTCAATTTGAATGATTGCGATGCTGGTTGCACGTTCTGAATGAAGGGGTCGATATCAAGGATGATTCCTTGATTGTATGTGACGCTGGTTTGCACAATACATAAATACATTGATTTGCTTTTAGGGTCTGTGTTTGTTTCATTAAGATGACTATCTATTGTAGAAACAGAGACAGAGAGTTTCTGTGCTTTGCTTTCCCCCCCCCCTTTCCAACATTGGCCTGATGTTAGAGTGCTTGTTGGTCTGTCAGGGTTCATAAAGCCAGAGCCAGATCAGTGTCTGTCCCTCTTTGGGCTGTATCTTATAGTATATGACTAATTCAGCGTTGTGTTAGTTAATTCATTAGTCAATGAACTGATGTGGATCAAAGTGGTGATAGAAACATGTAAGAAACAAGCTCTTGTTGAATAACAACTTCTGGGTGTTTGTGTGTGTGTGTGTGTGTGTGTGTGTGTGTGTGTGTGTCTGTGTGTGTGTGTGTGTGTGTGTCTGTGTGTGTGTCTGTGTGTGTGTCTGTGTGTGTGTGTCTGTGTGTGTGTGTCTGTCTGTGTGTGTGTCTGTGTGTGTGTCTGTCTGTGTGTGTGTGTGTCTGTGTGTGTGTGTGTGTCTGTGTGTGTGTGTGTGTCTGTGTGTGTGTGTCTGTCTGTGTGTGTGTGTCTGTCTGTGTGTGTGTGTCTGTCTGTGTGTGTGTGTCTGTGTGTGTGTGTCTGTCTGTGTGTGTGTGTCTGTGTGTGTGTGTCTGTGTTAGTGTGTGTGTCTGTCTGTGTGTCTGTGTGTGTGTGTGTGTGCGTGTGTGCGTGTCTGTCTGTGTGTGTGTGTGTGTTTGTGTGTGTTAGTGTGTCTGTGTGTTTGTGTGTTAGTGTCTATGTGTGTGTGTATGTGTGCGTGTGTGTGTGTGTGTGTGCTTGCCTGCCTGCTTACCTGTGTAACGTTTTCTCCCCTCAGTGCTCCCAGACAGTCCCAACTTCCCATACCGGCGCTACGACCGTCTCCCTCCCATCAGCCAGTTCTCCATCGAGAGTGATTCAGACCTGTCGGAGACCGCTGAGCTCATTGAGGAGTACGAGGTGTTCGATCCCTCTAGACCACGACCCAAAGTCATCCTCATCATCGGTAAACAACCTGACCCTTGTATTTAACCTATAACCCTGACCTTTAACCTTTAACCTTTGGGGTATTGTCATCTTCAATCTGGTGCGTGGGTTGGTGAGTGTGCAAGCCTGTTGCCTACAGTATACGTGTGCGTGCCAGGACGTGGGCATTTCTGACTGTGAGTGGGCTGTTCCTTCCCTTTGCCATCTGAACAAGAGGGGGAGAGAAAAAAAACTGGAGGCAAATTCCATGGCTATCAAAGATTATATTGGTTTCCATGGTGAGTTCTATCGATGGTTTCTCTTCCTTATTAAGAAGATAAGGCCGGCAGGTAACAAAAGGACTGGACGTTCCATTCGCGCTGCTAGATGCCTATCACACCTATCCTTTTTACTCATCACACATCATTAACTTGCATATGTACTGCATGTCTCATTAAGAGAACAGGGCGCCATTTGGGAAATTAACATATAAGAGAGATGTTAGATTATATAGTAATATAGTCTACAACAGATTATATAGTAATATAGTCTACAACAGATTATATAGTAATATAGTCTACAACAGATAGATTATATAGTAATATAGTCTACACAGATTATATAGTAATATAGTCTACACAGATTATATAGTAATATAGTCTACACAGATTATATAGTAATATAGTCTACAACAGATTATATAGTAATATAGTCTACAACAGATTATATAGTAATATAGTCTACAACAGATAGATTATATAGTAATATAGTCTACAACAGATAGATTATATAGTAATATAGTCTACAACAGATAGATTATATAGTAATATAGTCTACAACAGATAGATTATATAGTAATATAGTCTACAACAGAGATTATATAGTAATATAGTCTATAACAGAGATTATATAGTAATATAGTCTATAACAGAGATTATATAGTAATATAGTCTACACAGATTATATAGTAATATAGTCTACAACAAATAGATTATATAGTAATATAGTCTACAACAGATAGATTATATAGTAATATAGTCTACAACAGATAGATTATATAGTAATATAGTCTACAACAGATAGATTATATAGTAATATAGTCTACAACAGATAGATTATATAGTAATATAGTCTACAACAGATAGATTATATAGTAATATAGTCTACAACAGATAGATTATATAGTAATATAGTCTACAACAGATAGATTATATAGTAATATAGTCTACAACAGATAGATTATATAGTAATATAGTCTACAACAGATTAAATAGTAATATAATCTACAACAGATTATATAGTAATATAGTCTACAACAGATAGATTATATAGTAATATAGTCTACAACAGATAGATTATATAGTAATATAGTCTACAACAGATAGATAATATAGTCTACAACAGATAGATTATATAGTAATATAGTCTATAACAGATAATAGATTATATAGTAATATAGTCTATAACAGAGATTATATAGTAATATAGTCTATAACAGAGATTATATAGTAATATAGTCTATAACAGAGATTATATAGTAATATAGTCTACACAGATTATATAGTAATATAGTCTACACAGATTATATAGTAATATAGTCTAGAACAGATAGATTATATAGTAATATAGTCTACAACAGATAGATTATATAGTAATATAGTCTACAACAGATAGATTATATAGTAATATAGTCTACAACAGATAGATTATATAGTAATATAGTCTACAACAGATAGATTATATAGTAATATAGTCTACAACAGATTATATAGTAATATAGTCTACAACAGATAGATTATATAGTAATATAGTCTACAACAGATAGATTATATAGTAATATAGTCTACAACAGATAGATTATATAGTAATATAGTCTACAACAGATAGATTATATAGTAATATAGTCTATAACAGAGATTATATAGTAATATAGTCTACAACAGATTATATAGTTATATAGTCTATAACAGATAGATTATATAGTAATATAGTCTACAACAGATAATAAATTATATAGTAATATAGTCTACAACAGATTATATGGTAATATAGTCTATAACAGAGATTATATAGTATTATAGTCTATAACAGATTATATAGTAATATAATCTATAACAGATTATATAGTAATATAATCTATAACAGATTATATAGTAATATAGTCTATAACAGATAGATTATATAGTAATATAGTCTACAACAGAAAGATTATATAGTAATATAGTCTACAACAGATAGATTATATAGTAATATAGTCTACAACAGATAGATTATATAGTAATATAGTCTACAACAGATTATATAGTAATATAGTCTACAACAGATAGATTATATAGTAATATAGTCTACAACAGATAGATTATATAGTAATATAGTCTACAACAGATAGATTATATAGTAATATAGTCTACAACAGATAGATAATATAGTCTACAACAGATAGATTATATAGTAATATAGTCTATAACAGATAATAGATTATATAGTAATATAGTCTATAACAGAGATTATATAGTAATATAGTCTATAACAGAGATTATATAGTAATATAGTCTATAACAGAGATTATATAGTAATATAGTCTACACAGATTATATAGTAATATAGTCTACACAGATTATATAGTAATATAGTCTAGAACAGATAGATTATATAGTAATATAGTCTACAACAGATAGATTATATAGTAATATAGTCTACAACAGATAGATTATATAGTAATATAGTCTACAACAGATAGATTATATAGTAATATAGTCTACAACAGATTATATAGTAATATAGTCTACAACAGATAGATTATATAGTAATATAGTCTACAACAGATAGATTATATAGTAATATAGTCTACAACAGATAGATTATATAGTAATATAGTCTATAACAGAGATTATATAGTAATATAGTCTACAACAGATTATATAGTTATATAGTCTATAACAGATAGATTATATAGTAATATAGTCTACAACAGATAATAGATTATATAGTAATATAGTCTACAACAGATTATATGGTAATATAGTCTATAACAGATTATATAGTAATATAATCTATAACAGATTATATAGTAATATAATCTATAACAGATTATATAGTAATATAATCTACAACAAATTATATAGTAATATAGTCTATAACAGATAGATTATATAGTAATATAGTCTACAACAGAAAGATTATATAGTAATATAGTCTACAACAGATTATATAGTAATATAGTCTACAACAGATAGATTATATAGTAATATAGTCTACAACAGATAGATTATATAGTAATATAGTCTATAACAGATAATAGATTATATAGTAATATAGTCTATAACAGAGATTATATAGTAATATAGTCTATAACAGAAATTATATAGTAATATAGTCTACACAGATTATATAGTAATATAGTCTACACAGATTATATAGTAATATAGTCTACACAGATGATATAGTAATATAGTCTACAACAGATTATATAGTAATATAGTCTACAACAGATAGATTATATAGTAATATAGTCTACAACAGATAGATTATATAGTAATATAGTCTACAACAGATAGATTATATAGTAATATAGTCTACAACAGATAGATTATATAGTAATATAGTCTACAACAGATAATAGATTATATAGTAATATAGTCTATAACAGAGATTATATAGTAATATAGTCTATAACAGATAGATTATATAGTAATATAGTCTATAACAGATAGATTATATAGTAATATAGTCTATAACAGATAGATTATTTAGTAATATAGTCTATAACAGATAGATTATATAGTAATATAGTCTATAACAGATAGATTATATAGTAATATAGTCTATAACAGATAGATTATATAGTAATATAGTCTACAACAGATAATAGATTATATAGTAATATAGTCTACAACAGATTATATGGTAATATAGTCTATAACAGATAGATTATATAGTAATATAGTCTACAACAGATAGATTATATAGTAATATAGTCTACAACAGATAGATTATATAGTAATATAGTCTACAACAGATAGATTATATAGTAATATAATCTACAACAGATAGATTATATAGTAATATAATCTACAACAGATAGATTATATAGTAATATAGTCTACAACACATAGATTATATAGTAATATAGTCTACAACAGATAATAGATTATATAGTAATATAGTCTACAACAGATTATATAGTAATATAGTCTATAACAGATAGATTATATAGTAATATAGTCTATAACAGATAGATTATATAGTAATATAGTCTACAACAGATAATAGATTATATAGTAATATAGTCTACAACAGATTATATGGTAATATAGTCTATAACAGATAGATTATATAGTAATATAGTCTATAACAGATTATATAGTAATATAATCTATAACAGATTATATAGTAATATAATCTATAACAGATTATATAGTAATATAATCTATAACAGATTATATAGTAATATAGTCTACAACAGATTATATAGTAATATAGTCTATAACAGATAGATTATATAGTAATATAGTCTACAACAGATTATATAGTAATATAGTCTACAACAGATAGATTATATAGTAATATAGTCTACAACAGATAGATTATATAGTAATATAGTCTACAACAGATAGATTATATAGTAATATAGTCTATAACAGAGATTATATAGTAATATAGTCTACAACAGATTATATAGTTATATAGTCTATAACAGATAGATTATATAGTAATATAGTCTACAACAGATAATAAATTATATAGTAATATAGTCTACAACAGATTATATGGTAATATAGTCTATAACAGAGATTATATAGTATTATAGTCTATAACAGATTATATAGTAATATAATCTATAACAGATTATATAGTAATATAATCTATAACAGATTATATAGTAATATAGTCTATAACAGATAGATTATATAGTAATATAGTCTACAACAGATAGATTATATAGTAATATAGTCTACAACAGATTATATAGTAATATAGTCTACAACAGATAGATTATATAGTAATATAGTCTACAACAGATAGATTATATAGTAATATAGTCTATAACAGATAATAGATTATATAGTAATATAGTCTATAACAGAGATTATATAGTAATATAGTCTATAACAGAGATTATATAGTAATATAGTCTACACAGATTATATAGTAATATAGTCTACACAGATTATATAGTAATATAGTCTACACAGATGATATAGTAATATAGTCTACAACAGATTATATAGTAATATAGTCTACAACAGATAGATTATATAGTAATATAGTCTACAACAGATAGATTATATAGTAATATAGTCTACAACAGATAGATTATATAGTAATATAGTCTACAACAGATAGATTATATAGTAATATAGTCTACAACAGATAATAGATTATATAGTAATATAGTCTATAACAGAGATTATATAGTAATATAGTCTATAACAGATAGATTATATAGTAATATAGTCTATAACAGATAGATTATATAGTAATATAGTCTATAACAGATAGATTATATAGTAATATAGTCTATAACAGATAGATTATATAGTAATATAGTCTACAACAGATAATAGATTATATAGTAATATAGTCTACAACAGATTATATAGTAATATAGTCTATAACAGAGATTATATAGTAATATAGTCTACAACAGATTATATAGTTATATAGTCTATAACAGATAGATTATATAGTAATATAGTCTACAACAGATAATAGATTATATAGTAATATAGTCTACAACAGATTATATGGTAATATAGTCTATAACAGAGATTATATAGTATTATAGTCTATAACAGATTATATAGTAATATAATCTATAACAGATTATATAGTAATATAATCTATAACAGATTATATAGTAATATAATCTACAACAAATTATATAGTAATATAGTCTATAACAGATAGATTATATAGTAATATAGTCTACAACAGAAAGATTATATAGTAATATAGTCTACAACAGATAGATTATATAGTAATATAGTCTACAACAGATAGATTATATAGTAATATAGTCTACAACAGATTATATAGTAATATAGTCTACAACAGATAGATTATATAGTAATATAGTCTACAACAGATAGATTATATAGTAATATAGTCTATAACAGATAATAGATTATATAGTAATATAGTCTATAACAGAGATTATATAGTAATATAGTCTATAACAGAGATTATATAGTAATATAGTCTACACAGATTATATAGTAATATAGTCTACACAGATTATATAGTAATATAGTCTACACAGATGATATAGTAATATAGTCTACAACAGATTATATAGTAATATAGTCTACAACAGATAGATTATATAGTAATATAGTCTACAACAGATAGATTATATAGTAATATAGTCTACAACAGATAGATTATATAGTAATATAGTCTACAACAGATAGATTATATAGTAATATAGTCTACAACAGATAATAGATTATATAGTAATATAGTCTATAACAGAGATTATATAGTAATATAGTCTATAACAGATAGATTATATAGTAATATAGTCTATAACAGATAGATTATATAGTAATATAGTCTATAACAGATAGATTATATAGTAATATAGTCTATAACAGATAGATTATATAGTAATATAGTCTATAACAGATAGATTATATAGTAATATAGTCTATAACAGATAGATTATATAGTAATATAGTCTACAACAGATAATAGATTATATAGTAATATAGTCTACAACAGATTATATGGTAATATAGTCTATAACAGATAGATTATATAGTAATATAGTCTACAACAGATAGATTATATAGTAATATAGTCTACAACAGATAGATTATATAGTAATATAGTCTACAACAGATAGATAATATAGTAATATAATCTACAACAGATAGATTATATAGTAATATAATCTACAACAGATAGATTATATAGTAATATAGTCTACAACACATAGATTATATAGTAATATAGTCTACAACAGATAATAGATTATATAGTAATATAGTCTACAACAGATTATATAGTAATATAGTCTATAACAGATAGATTATATAGTAATATAGTCTATAACAGATAGATTATATAGTAATATAGTCTACAACAGATAATAGATTATATAGTAATATAGTCTACAACAGATTATATGGTAATATAGTCTATAACAGATAGATTATATAGTAATATAGTCTATAACAGATTATATAGTAATATAATCTATAACAGATTATATAGTAATATAATCTATAACAGATTATATAGTAATATAATCTATAACAGATTATATAGTAATATAGTCTACAACAGATTATATAGTAATATAGTCTATAACAGATAGATTATATAGTAATATAGTCTACAACAGATAGATTATATAGTAATATAGTCTACAACAGATAGATTATATAGTAATATAGTCTACAACAGAAAGATTATATAGTAATATAGTCTACAACAGATAGATTATATAGTAATATAGTCTACAACAGATAGATTATATAGTAATATAGTCTACAACAGATAGATTATATAGTAATATAGTCTACAACAGATAGATTATATAGTAATATAGTCTACAACAGATTATATAGTAATATAGTCTACAACAGATAGATTATATAGTAATATAGTGATTGATAGATAGGTTGGTTGATTGATTGATTGGCCATTGGCTAGGGAGTCCCCTTCACCTGGTGTCCTGGTCTGAATCAGTCCCTGGTTGGAGGGTTAGAGGACCTTGTGGCCCTGAGGGAAAGGAGAGGGGTTTACAGTAGAAATAGATTAAAGTCGGTACATACAGTGAGCTCCAACAGCATTGGGACAGCGACACACGTTGTTGTTGTTTTGGCTCTGTAGTCCAGCGCTTTGGATTTGAATGACATAATGACTATGAGTGGAGACTGTCTGTGTATGTTCTTCCATATCGGGTGAACCGTTTATAAATCACAGCACTTTTTGTTCCAAGTCACCCCCATTTTAGAGGACAAATTAACTAAATGAATGTGTATTAAAGTAGTCTAAAGTTTAGTATTCCTAGCTTGCAATGACTACATCAAGCCTGTGACTCTACACAATTGTTGGATGCATTTGTTATTTTTGGTTGTGTTTCTGATTATTTCGTGCCCAATAGAAATGAATGGTAGATAATGTATTGTGTCATTTTGGAGTCACTGTTATTATAGATGAGAATAGAAAGGAAAAAAGGAGGAACGAGGAATACCTAGTCAGTTGTACAACTGAATACATTCAAACTGAAGCTGACAATCTGCACTTTAACCTCATAGTTATTGTGTCATTTCAAATCCAAAAGTGCTGGAGTACAGAGCCAAAACAACAACGATGGTCACAGTCCCAATGCTGTTGGAGCTCACTATAGATTACTGCTAACAGTTCATAATGCCCTAGGCCATGGGCTCTGGCAGCTTTCTGAATGGCACCAAAATAAGTAAATCCTATTTCTCTATGTTCTGTTGTAACCCACCTCTGGCTGTGTGGGAGAATGGAGAGAGGGAGAGAGGGAGGGAGAGGGGGAGAGGGTGAGAGGAGGGAGGGAGAGGGGGTGAGGGAGAGGGGGAGAGGGAGGGAGGGAGAGGAGGGAGAGAGGAGGGAGAGGATAGAGAGGAGAGGGGGGAGAGAGGGTGAAAGAGAGAGGGGGAGAGAGAGACGAGGGAGAGGGGGGGAGGGAGAGGGAGGGAGGGAGGGGGGAGGAGGAGAGGGAGGGAGGGAGGGGGGAGGAGGAGAGGGAGAGAGGGGGGGAGAGAGGAGGGAGAGGGGGAGAGGGTGAGGGAGAGGGAGGGAGGGAGGGAGAGAGGAGAGGAGGGAGAGGGAGAGAGGGGGGGAGAGAGAGGAGGGTGAGGAGAGGGGGGGAGAGAGGAGGGAGAGGGTGAAAGAGAGAGGGGGAGAGACAGAGATAGAAAGAGAGAGAGAGAGCGAGGGCGGGTGAAAGAGAACGCGATAGGGAGAGAGAAATTGTTCTTATTTTTTAAAATGTATTTCTCCTTTATTTAACCAGGTAGGCAGGTTGAGAACAACTTCTCATTTACAACTGCGACCTGGCCAAGATAAAGCAAAGCAGTTCGACACATACAACAACACAGAGTTACACATGGAGTAAAACAAACATACAGTCAATAATACAGTAGAAAAATAAGTCTATATACAATGTGAGCAAATGAGGTGAGATAAGGGAGGAAAAGGCAAAAAAGGCCATGGTGGCAAAGTAAATACAATATAGCAAGTAAAACACTGGAATGGTAGATTTGCAGTAGATGAATGTGCAAAGTAAAAATACTGGGGTGCAAAGGAGCAAAATAAATAAATAAATAAATAAATACAGTAGGGGAAGAGGTAGTTGTTTGGGCTGTTTATAGATGGGCTATGTACAGGTGCAGTAATCTGTGAGCTGCCCTGACAGCTGGTGCTTAAAGCTAGTGAGGGAGATAAGTGTTTCCAGTTTCAGAGATTTTTGTAGTTCGTTCCAGTCATTGGCAGCAGAGAAATGGAAGGAGAGGCGGACAAAGTAGGAATTGGCTTTGGGGATGACCAGTGAGATATACCTGCAGGAGCGCGTGCTACGGGTGGGTGCTGCTATGGTGACCAGTGAGCTGAGATAAGGGGAGACTTTACCTAGCAGGGTCTTGTACATGACCTGGAGCCAATGTGTTTGGCGACGATTATGAAGCGAAGGCCAGTCAACGAGAGCGTACAGGTCGCAGTGGTGGGTAGTATATGGAGCTTTGGTGACAAAACGGATGGCACTGTGATAGACTGCATCCAGCTTGTTGAGTAGTGTTGGAGGCTATTTTGTAAATGACATCGCCGAAGTCGAGGATTGGTAGGATAGTCAGTTTTACGAGGGTACGTTTGGCAGCATGAGTGAAGGATGCTTTGTTGCGAAATAGGAAGCCAATTCTAGATTTAACTTTGGATTGGAGATGTTTAATGCGAGTCTGGAAGGAGAGTTTACAGTCTAACCAGACACCTAGGGTATTTGTAGTTGTCAACATATTCTAAGTCAGAACAGTCCAGAGTAGTGACAAATGTTAACAAACCTCCAGATGAGCTTCAACTCTCCTTCCGTGGCCTCCAACTGCTCTTAAATACAAGTAAAACTAAATGCATGCTCTTCAACCGATTGCTGCCTGCACCTGCCTGCCCGTCCTACGACCTGTACGCTCTCGTTGGCTGGCCCCCGCTCATATTCGCCACAGAAGGAGAGTTGTATGGCATTGAAGCTCGTCTGGAGGGTTGTTAACACAGTGTCCAAAGAAGGGCCAGAAGTATACAGAATGGTGTCGTCTGCGTAGAGGTGGATCAGGGAATCACCAGCAGCAAGAGTGACATTATTGATGTATACAGAGAAGAGAGTCGGCCCAAGAATTGAACCCTGTGGCACCCCCATAGAGACTGCCAGAGGTCCGGACAACAGGCCCTCCGATTTGACACACTGAACTCTATCAGAGAAGTAGTTGGTGAACCAGGCGAGGCAATCATTTAAGAAACCAAGGCTGTTGAGTCTGCCGTTGAGGGTGTGGTGATTGACAGAGTCGAAAGCTTTGGCCAGGTCAATGAATTGTTTCACAGTATTGTTTCTTATCGATGGTGGTTAAGATATCGTTTAGGACCTTGAGCGTGGCTGAGGTGCACCCTGACCAGCTCTGAAACCAGATTGCATAGCGGAGAAGGCACGGTGGGATTCGAAATGGTCGGAAATCTGTTTTTTCACTTGGCTTTTGAGGACTTTAGAAAGGCAGGGCAGGATGGATATAGGTCTGTAGCAGTTTGGGTCAAGAGTTTCCCCCCCTTTGAAGAGGGGGATGACCGCAGCTGCTTTCCAATCTTTGGGAATCTCAGACGACACGAAAGAGAGGTTGAACATGCTAGTAATAAGGGTTGCAACAATTTCGGCAAATACAGTGAGGGGAAAAAAGTATTTGATCCCCTGCTGATTTTGTACGTTTGCCCACTGACAAAGAAATGATCAGTCAATCATTTTAATGGTAGGTTTATTTGAACAGTGAGAGACAGAATAACAACAAAAAAATCCAGAAAAACGCATGTCAAAATTCTTTTTAAATGATTTGCATTTTAATGAGGGAAATAAGTATTTGACCCCTCTGCAAAACATGACTTAGTACTTGGTGGCAAAACCCTTGTTGGCAATCACAGAGGTCAGACGTTTCTTGTAGTTGGCCACCAGGTTTGCACACATCTCAGGAGGGATTTTGTCTCACTCCTCTTTGCAGATCTTCTCTAAGTCATTAAGGTTTCGAGGCTGACGTTTGGCAATTCAAACCTTCAGCTCCCTCCACAGATTGTCTATGGGATTAAGGTCTGTAGACTGGCTAGGCCACTCCAGGACCTTAATGTGCTTCTTCTTGAGCCACTCCTTTGTTGCCTTGGCTGTGTGTTTTGGGTCATTGTCATGCTGGAATACCCATCCACAACCCATTTTCAATGCCCTGGCTGAGGGATGGAGGTTCTCACCCAAGATTTGACAGTACATGGCCCCGTCCATCATCCCTTTGATGCGGTGAAGTTGTCCTGTCCCCTTAACAGAAAAACACCCCCAAAGCATAATGTTTCCACCTCCATGTTTGACGGTGGGGATGGTGTTCTTGGGGTCATAGGCAGCATTCCTCCTCCTCCAAACACGGCGAGTTGAGTTGATGCCAAAGAGCTCCATTTTGGTCTCATCTGACCACAACACTTTCACCCAGTTGTCCTCTGAATCATTCAGATGTTCATTGGCAAACTTCAGACGGGCATGTATATGTGCTTCTTGAGCAGAGGGACCTTGTGGGCGCTGCAGGATTTCAGTCCTTCACGGCGTAGTGTGTTACCAATTGTTTTCTTGGTGACTATGGTCCCAGCTGCCTTGAGATCATTGACAAGGTCCTCCCGTGTAGTTCTGGGCTGATTCCTCACCGTTCTCATGATCATTGCAACTCCACGATCCCTTTTGTACTTTAACTGTTTGCACATCGTTACGACAATGTGTATATATATACATAATATTACATTTGAAATGTCTTTATTCTTTTGAATCTTCTGTGAGTGTTAAGGGTTATAGTTCATTTTTATTGTTTATTTCACGTGTGTTTATTATCTACTTCACTTGCTTTGGCAAAGTTAACATATGTTTCCCCTGGCAATAAAGCTCTTAAAATGAAAAGATAAAATGGAATTGAAAGACAGTCACAACCCACCCTTCCATCACTACACCCACCACTCACCCTCACCCTTCCATCACTACACCTACACCCACCCCTCACCCTCACATCACTACACCTACACCCACCCCTCACCCTCACATCACTACACCTACACCCACCCCTCACCCTCACCCTCACATCACTACACCTACACCTACCCACCACTCACCCTTCCATCACTACACCCACCCCTCACCCTCACCCTCCCATCACTACACCTACACCCACCCACCACTCACCCTTCCATCACTACACCTACACCCACCCCTCACCCTCACATCACTACACCTACACCCACCCCTCACCCTCCCATCACTACACCTGCCAGGCAGTGGTAAGGGGACCCAGAGTCTGAAGATAGCAGAGTGCTATGGGTTTCAGTATGTCTCTCTCTCTCTCTCTCCAGGAGGGCCAGGCAGTGGTAAAGGGACCCAGAGTCTGAAGATAGCAGAGTGCTATGGGTTTCAGTATGTCTCTCTCTCTCTCTCTCTCTCCAGGAGGGCCAGGCAGTGGTAAAGGGACCCAGAGTCTGAAGATAGCAGAGTGCTATGGGTTTCAGTATGTCTCTCTCTCTCTCTCTCTCTCCAGGAGGGCCAGGCAGTGGTAAAGGGACCCAGAGTCTGAAGATAGCAGAGTGCTATGGGTTTCAGTATGTCTCTGTAGGAGAGCTGCTCAGGAAGAAGATGATTCACAACGCCACCAGCAACAGGAAGTGGAGTCTCATCGCCAAGATCATCACCAATGGGGAGCTGGCACCTCAGGTATGCTAGTCTCACCGTATTCCCTAATCCTTATTTAGTCCACTACTTTAATCACCCACAGGGAGTTGGATGGACAACTATGAAATGGCACCCTAGTACCTACATCCTAGTCCCTGTATATTGTGTCCAGTCCCCTAGTCCCTGTATATTGTGTCCAGTCCCCTAGTCCCTGTATATTGTGTCCAGTCCCCTAGTCCCTGTATATTGTGTCCAGTCCCCTAGTCCCTGTATATTGTGTCCAGTCCCCTAGTCCCTGTATATTGTGTCCAGTCCCCTAGTCCCTGTATATTGTGTCCAGTCCCATAGTCCCTGTATAATGTGTCCAGTCCCTGTATAATGTGTCCAGTCCCCTAGTCCCTGTATATTGTGTCCAGTCCCCTAGTCCCTGTATAATATATAACCAGTCCCCTAGTCCCTGTATATTGTGTCCAGTCCCTGTATAGTGTGTCCAGTCCCCTAGTCCCTGTATAGTGTGTCCAGTCCCCTAGTCCCTGTATATTGTGTCCAGTCCCCTAGTCCCTGTATATTGTGTCCAGTCCCCTAGTCCCTGTATAGTGTGTCCAGTCCCCTAGTCCCTGTATATTGTGTCCAGTCCCCTAGTCCCTGTATATTGTGTCCAGTCCCCTAGTCCCTGTATAGTGTGTCCAGTCCCCTAGTCCCTGTATATTGTGTCCAGTCCCCTAGTCCCTGTATATTGTGTCCAGTCCCCTAGTCCCTGTATAGTGTGTCCAGTCCCCTAGTCCCTGTATATTGTGTCCAGTCCCCTAGTCCCTGTATATTGTGTCCAGTCCCTGTATAATGTGTCCAGTCCCCTAGTCCCTGTATATTGTGTCCAGTCCCTGTATAATGTGTCCAGTCCCCTAGTCCCTGTATAGTGTGTCCAGTCCCCTAGTCCCTGTATATTGTGTCCAGTCCCCTAGTCCCTGTATATTGTGTCCAGTCCCTGTATAATGTGTCCAGTCCCCTAGTCCCTGTATAGTGTGTCCAGTCCCCTAGTCCCTGTATATTGTGTCCAGTCCCCTAGTCCCTGTATAATATATAACCAGTCCCCTAGTCCCTGTATATTGTGTCCAGTCCCCTAGTCCCTGTATAGTGTGTCCAGTCCCTGTATATTGTGTCCAGTCCCCTAGTCCCTGTATAGTGTGTCCAGTCCCCTAGTCCCTGTATATTGTGTCCAGTCCCCTAGTCCCTGTATAGTGTGTCCAGTCCCTGTATAATGTGTCCAGTCCCCTAGTCCCTGTATGTTGTGTCCAGTCCCCTAGTCCCTGTATAATATATAACCAGTCCCCTAGTCCCAGTATATTGTGTCCAGTCCCCTAGTCCCAGTATATTGTGTCCAGTCCCCTAGTCCCTGTATAGTGTGTCCAGTCCCCTAGTCCCTGTATAATGTGTCCAGTCCCTGTATAATGTGTCCAGTCCCCTAGTCCCTGTATAGTGTGTCCAGTCCCCTAGTCCCTGTATAATGTGTCCAGTCCCTGTATATTGTGTCCAGTCCCCTAGTCCCTGTATATTGTGTCCAGTCCCCTAGTCCCTGTATAGTGTGTCCAGTCCCTGTATAATGTGTCCAGTCCCCTAGTCCCTGTATGTTGTGTCCAGTCCCCTAGTCCCTGTATAATATATAACCAGTCCCCTAGTCCCTGTATATTGTGTCCAGTCCCCTAGTCCCTGTATATTGTGTCCAGTCCCCTAGTCCCAGTATATTGTGTCCAGTCCCTGTATGTGTCCAGTCCCCTAGTCCCTGTATAGTGTGTCCAGTCCCCTAGTCCCTGTATATTGTGTCCAGTCCCCTAGTCCCAGTATATTGTGTCCAGTCCCTGTATATTGTGTCCAGTCCCCTAGTCCCTGTATATTGTGTCCAGTCCCCTAGTCCCTGTATATTGTCCAGTCCCCTAGTCCCTGTATAATGTGTCCAGTCTCCTAGTCCCTGTATAGTGTGTCCAGTCCCCTAGTCCCTGTATAATGTGTCCAGTCCCCTAGTCCCTGTATATTGTGTCCAGTCCCCTAGTCCCTGTATAATGTGTCCAGTCCCCTAGTCCCTGTATATTGTGTCCAGTCCCCTAGTCCCTGTATAGTGTGTCCAGTCCCCTAGTCCCTGTATATTGTGTCCAGTCCCCTAGTCCCTGTATAATGTGTCCAGTCCCCTAGTCCCTGTATATTGTGTCCAGTCCCCTAGTCCCTGTATATTGTGTCCAGTCCCCTAGTCCCTGTATATTGTGTCCAGTCCCCTAGTCCCTGTATAATATATAACCAGTCCCCTAGTCCCTGTATATTGTGTCCAGTCCCCTAGTCCCTGTATAATGTGTCCAGTCTCCTAGTCCCTGTATAGTGTGTCCAGTCCCCTAGTCCCTGTATATTGTGTCCAGTCCCCTAGTCCCTGTATATTGTGTCCAGTCCCCTAGTCCCTGTATAATGTGTCCAGTCCCCTAGTCCCTGTATATTGTGTCCAGTCCCTGTATAATGTGTCCAGTCCCCTAGTCCCTGTATAGTGTGTCCAGTCCCCTAGTCCCTGTATATTGTGTCCAGTCCCCTAGTCCCTGTATATTGTGTCCAGTCCCCTAGTCCCTGTATATTGTGTCCAGTCCCTGTATAATGTGTCCAGTCCCCTAGTCCCTGTATATTGTGTCCAGTCCCCTAGTCCCTGTATAATGTGTCCAGTCCCCTAGTCCCTGTATAGTGTGTCCAGTCCCCTCGTCCCTGTATAGTGTGTGTCCAGTCCCCTCGTCCCTGTATATTGTGTCCAGTCCCCTCGTCCCTGTATAATGTGTCCAGTCCCCTAGTCCCTGTATATTGTGTCCAGTCCCTGTATATTGTGTCCAGTCCCCTAGTCCCTGTATAATGTGTCCAGTCCCCTAGTCCCTGTATAATGTGTCCAGTCCCTTTATAGTGTGTCCAGTCCCCTAGTCCCTGTATAGTGTGTCCAGTCCCCTAGTCCCTGTATAATGTGTCCAGTCCCCTAGTCCCTGTATATTGTGTCCAGTCCCTGTATAGTGTGTCCAGTCCCCTAGTCCCTGTATATTGTGTCCAGTCTCCTTGTCGCTGTATATTGTGTCCAGTCCCCTAGTCCCTGTATATTGTGTCCAGTCCCCTAGTCCCTGTATAGTGTGTCCAGTCCCCTAGTCCCTGTATATTGTGTCCAGTCTCCTAGTCGCTGTATATTGTGTCCAGTCCCCTAGTCCCTGTATATTGTGTCCAGTCCCCCAGTCCCTGTATATTGTGTCCAGTCCCCTAGTCCCTGTATATTGTGTCCAGTCCCCTAGTCCCTGTATAGTGTGTCCAGTCCCTGTATAATGTGTCCAGTCCCCTAGTCCCTGTATAATATATAACCAGTCCCCTGGTCTTTATATAGTGCAATACATATGAGCTGTATCTGCAGCTGGGGTTGCTACAGAGAGGATGAGGATTGGGAAGAGGATGAGGAAGATGATGAAGATGACGATGAGGTCAAAGAAGGGTGAAGTGTAGTGGAGTTCAATGAACCATGCAGGTTGGATGAGTCACTTCTAAGACCTGCCTTGGGACCTGCCTTTAGCTCGATGAGCTAACATTATCTTGATGGGCTAACATTATCTTGATGGGCTAACATTTTCGCCATGAGCTAACATTATCGCGACGGGCTAACATTATCTTGATGGGCTAACATTATCTTGATGGGCTAACATTATCTTGAGGGGCTAACATTATCGCGACGGGCTAACGTTATCGCGACGGGCTAACGTTATCGCGACGGGCTAACGTTATCGTGACGGGCTAACGTTATCGCGACGGGCTAACGTTATCGTGACGGGCTAACGTTATCGCGACGGGCTAACGTTATCTCGACGGGCTAACGTTATCTCGACGGGCTAACATTATCTCGACGGGCTAACATTATCTCGACGGGCTAACATTATCTCGACGGGCTAACATTATCTCGACGGGCTAACATTATCTCGAGGGGCTAACATTATCTTGAGGGGCTAACATTATCTTGAGGGGCTAACATTATCGTGACAGGCGAACATTATCTAGAGGGTCTAACATTATCGCGACAGGCTAACATTATCTTGACGGGCTAACATTATCTCGAGGGGCTAACATTATCGTGACAGGCTAACATTATCTAGAGGGTCTAACATTATCGCGACGGGCTAACATTATCTTGAGGGGCTAACATTATCGCGACAGGCTAACATTATCTTGACGGGCTAACATTATCGCGACGGGCTAACATTATCGCGACGGGCTAACATTATCGCGACGGGCTAACATTATCTTGATGGGCTAACATTATCGTGACGGGCGGCAGGTAGCCTAGTGGTTAGAGCGTTGGGCCAGTTGCTGGATCGAAACCCTGAGCTGACAAGGTATAAATCTGTCAATCTGCCCCAGAACAAGGCAGTTAACCCACTGTTTCCCGGTAGGCCGTCATTGTAAATAACAATTAATGAATAAATATTAAAGAAATACATTATCTTGATGGGCTAGATGGGTGGGTGTGGGAGGGATTGTTCTCTTCTCGCATCTCATTACCAACGTCCTGGTTGTCTGCCAGCCATGACTCAGCTGTCAGCTGCTTGAAAAAGGCACCCTATTCCCTATATAGCGCACTACTTTGTTCACTACCCCTATGGACCCTGGTCCATAGTAGTGCACTGTATAGGGTGCTATTTGGGACGCAGAGGCTGGGTCCTGTGTGGCCCACTGTGCCTTTATGAACAACAAACATCCCATCTCCTCGTCCTCACTTAGCTGATAGAACCACGACCTGTTCTGTCCATGCAACTGATTAAGGCTGGTGGACTGTGTGTGTGTGTGTGTGTGTGTGTGTGTGTGTGTGTGTGTGTGTGTGTGTGTGTGCATTTGCCAAATCATATTTTAATTCATCACGTGCTTCATAAACAACAGGTATAGACTAACAGTGAAATGCTGACTAACGGGGGGGGGGGCCTTCACAACGTGGACAATAATAGAATAATAAATACACAATGAATAAACTAGAACTTGGCTATATACACACGGGTTACCAGGACCAAGTCGCTGGGCAGGGGTACGAGGTAATTGAGATAGTTAAATAGTTAACCTGTATATATCTAGTTATAATAGTTAGTTAAATAGTTAACCTGTATATATCTAGTTATAATAGTTAGTTAAATAGTTAACCTGTATATATCTAGTTATAATAGTTAGTTAAATAGTTAACCTGTATATATCTAACTATTATAACTAGATATATACAGGTTAACTATTTAACTAACTATTCATCAGTCTTATGGCTTTGGGGGGACAGAAGCTGTTCAGGATCCTTTTGGTTTCCAGACTTGGTGCATTCGCACCACTTGCTGTGGTTATTTTTAGATTAGATTGTTACTCATGTCCTGTATTTCCACTAAATCATGTATTTTCCCCTGTTGATTTGAGCAAACTGTGCAGTAACATTGTACCCCCTCTAGCCATGGGAGAACTAGTGATGCTAAAACAAGCTGTTAGTCTCTGCATCAGCAGGGCAGTGGAATACCAGGCTGTTAGTCTCTGCATCAACACACAGGGCAGTGGAATACCAGGCTGTTAGTCTCTGCATCAACACACAGGGCAGTGGAATACCAGGCTGTTAGTCTCTGCATCAACACACAGGGCAGTGGAATACCAGGCTGTTAGTCTCTGCATCAACATCAACACACAGGGCAGTGGAATACCAGGCTGTTAGTCTCTGCATCAGCATCAACACACAGGGCAGTGGAATACCAGGCTGTTAGTCTCACATTCAGCATCAACACACAGGGCAGTGGAATACCAGGCTGTTAGTCTCACATTCAGCATCAACACACAGGGCAGTGGAATACCAGGCTGTTAGTCTCTGCATCAACACACAGGGCAGTGGAATACCAGGCTGTTAGTCTCTGCATCAACACACAGGGCAGTGGAATACCAGGCTGTTAGTCTCTGCATCAACACACAGGGCAGTGGAATACCAGGCTGTTAGTCTCTGCATCAACACACAGGGCAGTGGAATACCAGGCTGTTAGTCTCACATTCAGCATCAACACACAGGGCAGTGGAATACCAGGCTGTTAGTCTCAGCATCAACACACAGGGCAGTGGAATACCAGGCTGTTAGTCTCAGCATCAACACACAGGGCAGTGGAATACCAGGCTGTTAGTCTCAGCATCAGCATCAACACTGTGCTACAGTGTTTTTTTCCCCTGTAGGTTGTTCATTTCTATTTTGAAACTAGCTCTTATTTCCTTACAGGAGACCACCATCACTGAGATTAAACAGAAGATCATGAAGATTCCAGACGCTAATGGGATCGTGATTGATGGGTTCCCTCGTGATGTGGGACAGGCGCTTTCTTTTGAGGACCAGGTGAGAAATAGACCTGTGGTATTGCTATACTACTGTATACTACTGTATACTACTATACCACTGTAATATATAGCTATATTGCTATATTACTGTATACTACTATACCACTGTAATATATAGCTATATTGCTATACTACTGTATACTACTATACCACTGTAATATATAGCTATATTGCTATACTACTGTATACTACTATACCACTGTAATATATAGCTATATTGCTATACTACTGTATACTACTATACCACTGTAATATATAGCTATATTGCTATACTACTGTATACTACTATACCACTGTAATATATAGCTATATTGCTATACTACTGTATACTACTATACCACTGTAATATATAGCTATATTGCTATATTATTGTATACTACTATACCACTGTAATATATAGCTATATCTGACGGGTGTGGTTGGTTGAACATGGCCACGTCTTCCCACACAGACACTTTAGTTCACACTATCTAGATAATCCCATATAGAGCATCTACTGATAGTCATACTATCAACAAAGTATCTGTTGATAAGCAAATGCTTGCTTAAGCCTAGGTTCGGTTTGCTCCTAGCAGGACTCCTGTAACGGAAATATTACTGTTTTGTCCCTCATGAGATGCCGTAGCAACAACAACAACAGCCTCAAAATTTCTCAAAATAGTCTGAATAAATCTGTAATTAATTTTGACCTTTTTTGCAGAGAAGGTCTTAGTGTGCAATTTTACATCTAAATTGCACACTAAGACCTTCTCTGCAAAAAAGGTCAAAATTAATTAGTAGTACTGTTGACCAATCATTGACGAAGGGGAGTAGACTACTGAACTTCGAACTGCCTGAACATGTTGTGTGTAGGTCCTCTGTTCTCCAGGTCGTTGCTGTAAATGAGAATGTGTTCTCAGTCAACTTACCTGGTAAAATAAAGGGTAAAATAAAAATACATTTAAAACGGGCAATAACAACAAAAACCTGCTGAACACCAAAATGTCGTCATAATATGTGCGCACAATGTTTTGACGCGACAGACTTTAGGTTAGGACTAGGGTTAGAATAAGGGTTAGGGTTAGGGTTAGAATAAGGGTTAGGGTTAGGGTTAGAATAAGGCTTAAGGTTAGGGTTAGAATAGGGGTTAGGGTTAGGGTTAGAATAAGGCTTAAGGTTAGGGTTAGAATAAAGGTTAGGGTTAGGGTTAGAATAAGGCTTAAGGTTAGGGTTAGAATAAGGGTTAGGGTTAGGGTTAGAATAAGGCTTAAGGTTAGGGTTAGAATAAGGGTTAGGGTTAGGGTTAGAATAAGGGTTAAGGTTAGGGTTAGAATAAGGGTTAGGGTTAGGGTTAGAATAAGGCTTAAGGTTAGGGTTAGAATAAAGGTTAGGGTTAGAATAAGGGTTAGGGTTAGGGTTAGAATAAGGCTTAAGGTTAGGGTTAGAATAAGGGTAAGGCTTAAGGTTAGGGTTAGAATAAGGGTAAGGCTTAAGGTTAGGGTTAGAATACGGGTAGGCTGAGGGTTAGGGTTAGAGGGTTAGGGTTAGGGTTAGGGTTAGGGTTAGAGGGTTAGGGTTAGAGGGTTAGGGTTAGATTAAGGGTAGGGTTTTAGGTTAGGGTTAGAATAAGGGTAAGGCTTTAGGTTAGGGTTAGAATAAGGGTAGGGTTTTAGGTTAGGGTTAGAATAAGGGTAGGGTTTTAGGTTAGGGTTAGAATAAGGGTAAGGCTTTAGGTTAGGGTTAGAATAAGGGTAGGGTTTTAGGTTAGGGTTAGAATAAGGGTAAGGCTTTAGGTTAGGGTTAGAGGGTTAGGGTTAGATTAAGGGTAAGGCTTAAGGTTAGGGTTAGAGGGTTAGGGTTAGATTAAGGGTAGAGCTTAAGGTTAGGTGTGGTGGTTCATTTCTTTACTATCAAATGAGGAGAGACAAACTTATCACACAAGTCAGAGTTATACATAAACTAAATCTTTAAATAACTTATTATTAAGGAAGCAGGTCAATACAACGCACACATATGAAGTGAATCGATTGAGTGCTCTACGATAATGATGGCTGGTCGACGATTCACGGTCAAATGATTCGTTGAGAGAACTGAGACAAAAGTACAAAGGTATTTTATAGCCAAGATACACCCCTTTCAACCTACATGACGAACAACAGATGTATGGAATGGGTCACAAGGTTAAGATCTGTTTGAAAGATACCTATAATACATAGCAGACAGTATCTGCTGTGTCAACAGTTTTCATTGTATAGAGACCAGTGTCTGGCCCTCCGACTCCAAACTGGAACCATCTCTCCCTGGTACGGTATAGAACAGAAACATTAACTCATGCTCTGGAATGCTCATTAGGTTTTATCACCCAAAAGACATCATAAATCTCCTCTGTCAGTGTTATCTCTCAGAGTACTCTATTCTGTTGCATAACACAACCATTTGATGCAATAAAAGTATTATAACATAATCTTGCATTTTTTTCCACCATAATCCCCCATTTTGAGAATCCTCTCAATTTAAAAGAAAATTACAGGATTTAAGAACATAGAAAATACATACATTCTTCATAAACCAAGAAACACAAAAGCAATAACTCATTGCATGTGTTCCTGCATGTCACCGGCTGCTATTGCAATGGCTCAGCCTCCTCCCAGGAAACGTATCCCATTTCAACCTCCAACTCATTTTCTAAGCACTCTAGCAATTTGTCTGGGAAGGTTATGATACACAGTCACCTGCACGAACCCATGAAGAAAAACAAAAAATTCATACAGTTTATAAAATTCAAAGTTATATTTTCATAGACAGTGAAAAGCACATATTTAATGCATAATGCAGTGCATGCAACAATGGAGTTTAATAAAATAATATTTAGTTATCTATCACACTCCAATGGATCAGCATGGTGGGAATAACTATTTCCATCCCAGAAACTAAAATGAGCATATTTTGTTAGACAAATCCAGGTAATGACTCCTAGCTAAAGTAAAATGTATTCCATTGGTGCCTAATGAACATGACCCAAGACAAGCATCATGATTCCACTATTTATAAGGCAATGCCTACAGATCAAATAGATTAGGTTCAGTTTCACTCTCCGGATCAGAGTTCACCCTCTCCATTCACCATGGCATGCTGAGAATAGTGTCAACATCTTAAGTTCATAACAACAATCAAAACAATCAATCCCTAATATATGAATTGCTTCACTCATAGTTATTAACATACTAAACTCAAATCAATCCTTCAGTTTTAAAAATCATTCCGTTTCCAAATCATAATCAAAAACCCAATTAATTATCCAACCAAAATGTAGAATGACATTGCTCAGTGAATCAAATTGGTCCTATCACTCAAAGTCAAAAAAGCCTCAATTTAACACACATCAACATTGGCAGAATGTACATTTATATTAACATCCAGTATAATTAACCCATAATTCTACTATTAAATTTTGTTTATCACGATTATAATACAGATCAGTATCTCAATGCATTCTTAATCTAAATTACTATAATTGTATGTAGTCTGTAGACCTCTACAATCAACCTGATTTGACAATTTTTTGCATAGTTGATCAACTCCTTCCTTCAGGCACTGATTCTTCTGGTGTCATTTTCATCTTCTTCAGATAGTTTTACAGTTCAAAGTGGATGGCCATGATAATGTCCCATGATAATGTCCCAATTTCAATGTCTCACCTGAGCCGCCTTCACCTTTACCACCCATTATGTCTTGTCCATTCATCAACCAGTATACCAGCAACATAAGAGAAGTTTAGAACAGATTTCTCCCCATGCTCACTCCACGTGGACTCCTCTCACACTCCTGAGAGAAACATGATAGAAAAACAGTTTATAGCTTAGATCGGATGCTGTACACCGGTTTCTGGCTCGGCCATTTCTCTCGGTAGAAGTGGTGCGGACAGGGCCGTATTCAACGCCTTTGTTACTCTTCTTCAGCCAATTAGAGGGGGGTTTGAGGTACACACACTGTTCGGTCCAATTATCTCTTCTATGCATTAAGACACCGACTGACGTCACCTTTCATGATAACCTCAAGAGAGGACAGATCAGAACAACAGTTTGGTTCAGTTCATTAACTATATGATAAATTATTACTTTTACCAATTATTCTTAATACAAATGTCTAAGCATATGTCAAAGAGAATAACATCACATTCTATTTAAACTATTCTTTCAAATTGGCTTATACTCCCCCATCACACTGTCAACTTCATCGCAGAGCCACAGGATCAGGAAGTTAGACCTATAACCCATCGGGAACAGAACAAACGACACAACAATATACTCCTTCACATATCACTCCATACACTCCTACACATCACTCAAGGTATGTAAACTTCAATCCAAAACCTCAGAGGACTGTTCCCTCCCCTAGTTTGACACATAACTCCCCATGTGAGTAATGTGTAAAAAAAACCCCACTAATGGTCAAAAAATAAAACAACATTTCAAAGAACAAAATCAAATTAAAATCACTACTCTTAAGAACTCCATAAAGAAAAATAATTGTACCCATATTACCTTTAAATCAGTATTACAAATGACCATGAATTCATTAACAAAATGGCTTCCCAATGAGGGTGATCAAGCCACACTGGAAAGTCATGACAGAGGTCATAGGTCCTACAAACCCTTTTAAAGAAGTGTTTCTTACTATATTAGACAAATTAATGAAAAACAGTCAAACATTTCATACCTTTATCAAAAGAATTCATGTGTTTTAATTAAAACTCAGAAAATAAAAACTTCTGAAAATTCCATGTGTGTGCCTCTTTAAGATACTAAGACAAAAGGAAAACTCACTAAACCCAAAGGAAATAGAACACACAAAACAAACATAGTATTTTAAAAAACACCAACAAATAGTCATAACAAAAGTGTTGTGTGTGGGTATTTGCAAACCTTGAGGTTAAAACAAACAAAAAATTGCCAGGCCTTATTTAATTTGGTAGTTTATGGCCTTAATCTCACTCACTCTCCCCAAGATTATAGCCCCATAGGAAACATTTCAAAGAGAGACAATGAAACCCCCATTTTCCCTGGAAAAAACCCCCACAAAACACTTCGTTAGCATTCATTATACTACACCGATTCAGCAAACAAAGAGTTTTAACTACAAACAAAACCTGATAATAATGATAAATCCAACGTACTCCCTCAAATCATTAATCATTAGTTTAAAATCTACCTCCAGTGTTTATGTGCGTTTAATATAGCATGCGCTACCCTCAGACACAATTATCTTGGTATCGTTACTAGACCAATGTCCAACAGATATAAGGGTAGGGCTTAAGGTTAGGGTTAGAATAAGGGAAGGGGTTAAGGTTAAGGTTAAGGTTAGGGTTAGAATAAGGGAAGGGGTTAAGGTTAAGGTTAGGGTTAGAATAAGGGTAGGTTAGTGTAAGTGGATAGTTAGTTGAAAATGTTGTTGACAGTTATTGAACATATCTGATCATCTACCAATCATCTACCAACCGTACTTGGGGACTATCCAGATAAAACCCAGACAGATGCTGCTGTAGTTGTTCAAATTCACCAGACCTTGTTTCAACACAATCAAGCTGGAGATCAGCTGTTCAAGTGAACACATACACACACGCACACGCACACACAGTGAACACACACACACACGCACACACAGTGAACACACACACACACACACAGTGAACACACACACGCACACACAGTGAACACACACACACACGCACACACAGTGAACACACAGACACACACACACAGACACACACACACACACACAGACAGACACACACACAGTGTCGCTCTGCTGTTTCTCAGAACTCTCTGAACGAAAGCTGAACTCTCTGAACACAACATTCCAGCAGTGCCCAGCATTGTCACTGGCCAACTAGGGTCTGTTAACGGAGGTTGGTGCTTCACAGCTGAGTGGCCGATGAGAGCGATATCGGCAGAATGCATTTAGATGTTGAAGGGCAGTGTTTATTGTGTGTGATGGCAGGATGCACTCATTATCACATTAGAGCTCACTTAGTGTGTATCTGCTTTTAGACAAGACCTACATGAACACCAGGGAGTTCACACACACCATATCCAGAATGCAGAATGAATTAAACATTGACTAAATAGGAGATAGAGGGGATAGACAGATAGACAGGAGATGGAGAGAGAGACAGATATAGGAGATAGACTGGATAGACAGATATAGGGGATAGACAGACAGATAGAGGGGATAGACGGGATAGAGGGGATACATTTTACATTTACATTTTAGTCATTTAGCAGACGCTCTTATCCAGAGCGACTTACAGTAGTGAATGCATACATTTCAATTCATTTCTTTTTATTTTTTATAATTTTTTCTCGTACTGGCCCCCCGTGGGAATCAAACCCACAACCCTGGCGTTGCAAACACCATTGCAAACACCATGCTCTACCAACTGAGCCACAGGGATAGAGGGGATAGACAGACAGATAGAGGAGACAGACAGACAGATAGAGGGGATAGACAGACAGATAGAGGAGACAGACAGACAGATAGAGGGGATAGACAGACAGATAGAAGGGATAGACAGACAGATGGAGGGGATAGACAGACAGACAGACAGACAGACAGACAGACAGACAGACAGACAGACAGACAGACAGACAGATAGAGGGGATAGAGGAGACAGACAGATAGAGGAGACAGACAGACAGATAGAGGGGATAGAGGAGACAGACAGATAGAGGAGACAGACAGACAGACAGATAGAGGAGACAGACAGACAGATAGAGGAGACAGACAGACAGATAGAGGGGACAGACAGACAGACAGACAGACAGATAGAGGGGACAGACAGACAGACAGACAGACAGACAGATAGAGGGGACAGACAGACAGACAGACAGATAGAGGGGACAGACAGACAGACAGACAGATAGAGGGGACAGACAGACAGACAGATGGAGGGGATAGACAGACAGATAGAGTCGATAGACAAATAGAGGAGACAGACAGACAGACAGACAGACAGACAGACAGACAGACAGACAGACAGACAGACAGACAGACAGACAGACAGACAGAGGGGATAGAGGGGATAGAGGAGACAGACAGATAGAGGAGACAGACAGACAGATAGAGGAGACAGACAGACAGATAGAGGGGACAGACAGACAGATAGAGGGGACAGACAGACAGACAGACAGATAGAGGGGATAGACAGACAGACAGACAGAGAGGGGATAGACAGACAGATGGCGGGGACAGACAGACAGATGGCGGGGACAGACAGACAGATAGAGGGGACAGACAGACAGACAGAGGGGATAGACAGATGGAGGGGATAGACAGACAGATAGAGTCGATAGACAAATAGAGGGGACAGACAGACAGACAGACAGACAGACAGACAGACAGACAGACAGACAGACAGACAGACAGACGGAGGGGATAGACAGACAGACAGACAGACAGAGGGGATAGACAGATGGAGGGGATAGACAGACAGACAGATAGAGGGGATAGACAGACAGATAGAGGGGACAGACAGAGGGGATAGACAGACAGACAGACAGACAGAGGAGATAGACAGATAGAGGAGATACAGTGCCTTGCAAAAGTATTCATCCCCCTTGGTGTTTTTTCATGTCATGGACAAACACAAAATAATCCAAAGTGAAATGAAAAAAATTACTTGTTCTAAAAAATGGAAAAGTGGTGCGTGCATATGTATTCACCCCCTTTACTATGAAGCCCCTAAATAAGATCTGTTGCAAACCAATTACCTTCAGAAGTCACATAATTAGTTAAATAAAGCGCACTTGTGTGCAGTCTAAGTGTCACATGATCTCAGTATATATACACCTGTTCTGAAAGGCCCCAGAGTGCAACACCACTAAGCAAGGGGCACCACCAAGCAAGCAACACTACGAAGACCAAGGAGCTCTCTAAGCAGGTCATGGACAAAGTTGTGGAGAAGTACTGATCAGGGTTGGGTTATAAAAAAATACCAGAAACTTTGAACATCCCACGGAGCATTAAATCCATCATTTAAAAATGGAAAGAATATGGCACCTCAACAAACCTGCCAAGAGAGGGCCGCCCACCAAAACTCACAGACCAGGCAAGGAGGGCATTAATCAGAGAGGCAACAAAGAGACCAAAGAGAACCCTGAAGGACCTACAAAGCTCCGCAGTGGAGATAGGAGTATCTGTCCATAGGACCACTTTAAGCCGTACACTTCACAGAGCTGGGCTTTACGGAAGAGTGGCCATAAAAAAAGCCATTGCTTAAAGAAAGAAATAAGCAAACATGTTTGGTGTTCGCCAAAAGGCATGTGGGAAACTCCCCAAACATATGGAGAAGGTACTCTGGTCAGATGAGACTAAAATTGAGCTTTTTGGCCATCAAGGAAAATGTCTGGTGCAAACCCAACACCTCTCATCACCACAAGAACACAATCCCCACAGTGAAGCATGGTGGTGGCAGCATCATGCTGTGGGAATGTTTTTCATCGGCAGGGACTGGGAAACTGGTCAGAATTGGAGGAATGATGGATGGCGCTAAATACAAGGAAATTCTTGAGGGAAACCTGTTTCAGTCTTCCAGAGATGTGAGACTGGGACGGAGGTTCACCTTCCAGCAGGACAATGACCCTAAGCATACTGCTAAAGCAACACTCGAGTTGTTTAAGGGGAAACATTTAAATGTCTTGGAATGGCCTAGTCAAAGCCCAGACCTCAATCCAATCGAGAATCTGTGGTAGGACTTAAAGATTGCTGTACACCAGTGGAACCCATCCAACTTGAAGGAGCTGGAGCAGTTTTGCCTTGAAGAATGGGCAGAAATCCCAGTGGCTAGATGTGCTAAGCTTATAGAGACATACCCCAAGAGACTTGCAGCTGTAATTTCTGCAAAAGGTGTCTCTACAAAGTATTGACTTTGGGGGGGGGATAGTTTGAGCTGTGTGCTGATGGGTTGCAGGTGTAGAGACAGTTTGGTTTGCTTAATAAGAAATCATTTCCAATCAACCTTCTTGTTGTGTTCAAGTCCAGTGGCAATATGTAAATGTCCTGGTAAACCGAACCAATAGCATGACCAATCTGTTCAGACTGGCCATCAGAGCCATATAAACATACTCTACGTATTTCTGAGCACCTCCAAGACGTAAAAATACCTTCTTATGGTCTAGTTACTGTAGACAGAAACTAAAGTATGGGAGGTTGGTTTGGTAGGGCTGTGAATTTCCAGGGACGATACAATTTTATGACGATACTTAGGTGCGGGATGTATTGCGATTCCATACTGTGATTTTTATTGTGATATGACGTTTCCAAGCATATTGCTCATTAAATGTCTGCTGCAGAAGGACAAGCTAGAGCATGAGGAAATTATTTTTAAATCAGTCATGGAAATAAAAGTGCTGTAAACATGCTGGTTTATTATTAAAAAAAGGAAAATGGAGAATGAGCTATAGGATGAGTTTTGGTGCAGCTATAGCCAACTAGTGCCAATGCTACCTGTCAAAGGGTCAATAGAGTGACTCTGTCTGGCTGCTTCAGCAGTGAACTACGAGTGTAATCTCCCCCATCTCCTCCTCCTGTCCTCTCCTCTCTCCTCCTGTCCTCTCCTCTCTCCTCCTGTCCTCTCCTCTCTCCTCCTGTCCTCTCCTCTCTCCTCCTGTCCTCTCCTCTCCATCATCTTGTCCTCTCCTCTCCTCCTCCTGTCTTCTCCTCTCTCCTCCTGTCCTCTCCTCTCCTCCTCCTGTCCTCTCCTCTCCTCCTCCTGTCCTCTCCTCTCTCCTCCTGTCCTCTCCTCTCTCCTCCTGTCCTCTCCTCTCTCCTCCTGTCCTCTCCTCTCTCCTCCTGTCCTCTCCTCTCTCCTCCTGTCCTCTCCTCTCCATCATCTTGTCCTCCTCCTTCCTTATTTCACACGTATTACTGAGGAGTGTGTTGGGTGTAAACAGAGAGTGTGTGTGTGTGTGTGTGTGTGTGTGTGTGTGTGTGTGTGTGTGTGTGTGTGTGTGTGTGTGTGTGTGTGTGTGTGTGTGTGTACCAAGACTCTGGTCCAGTGGATGGCAGATCGATGGACAGATGAGAGGTCCTAATGAAGTATCTAAAGGGTTGTTGTGTTTCTTTTTTCTCCGGATGTTCAATATATTCTAGAACGTTCCTCAAAAGCGAAGTAGTAGAAAACCCAAAAATATTTGTGCTAGAAAGAATAAAAAGAACAGAAAGAAAATGTGTCTCCACCTCATCTTCTTTGTGGGTCTTGGCCATAAGACTTAATCCACATCACATTATTCTGCTCCTTTGCACCCCATTATTTATATTTTGCACTTTCTTCCACTGCAAATCTACCATTCCAGTGTTTTAATTGCTATATTGTATTTACTTTGCCACCATGGCCTATTTATTGCCTTTACCTCCCTTATCTCACCTCATTTGCTCACATTGTATATAGACTTATTTTTCTACTGTATTATTGACTGTATGTTTGTTTTACTCCATGTGTAACTCTGTGTTGTTGTATGTTGTCGAACTGCTTTGCTTTATCTTGGCCAGGTCGCAGTTGTAAATGAGGACTTGTTCTCAACTATTGCCTACCTGGTTAAATAAAGGACTTGTTCTCAACTTGCCTACCTGGTTAAATAAAGGTGAAATAAAATAAAAAATAAAATAAAAAAAATGCGATGTTGTCTTGAGCTAGGCAGCGTGGGAAGTATTGCCTGGAGTGCCGTATCCAGGCCTGGCATGACCCCTAATCGATGTCTCCGCAAGCCTCCTCCATTGCCTGTAGAATGGGGTACGCGTTGGTGGGGCTGGCGATCATACACCTTCCAAACGCCATGCAGAGAAGAATTCTTCAATAGGATTCAAGAATGGACAGTATGGGGGGGCTGGTGACCTGTGAACCAATTGCGGACCACAGCAGCCCGGTGGAAACTAACATTGTACCTGGGCTGGTCTGGCCCCTGGTCATTAGGGATTAGTCTGTTGTGGAGGGTGTCCAGACGTGATGATGTGTTTAGTGTTGTATGGGCCTAGGATTGCGTGATGGTGAAGGACACTGTTTTGACTAATAGCTGCACACATCGTTATGTTGCCACCATGTTGTCCCGGGACGATGATGGTGTCCTATGATATTTCTGCCGCTTGCCCCTTGTTTTTAAAAGGTTGAAACCTGCCTCGTCCACATATATTAGCTCATGATGCGCTGCATCTGCTTCTAGCTCCATGACCCTCTGAAAGAGACGAGACAAAACAATGTAGTACAGTAGGAAAAGACAGGGATCAGTCAACATGATGTAGTACAGTAGGAAAAGACAGAGATCAGTCAACATGATGTAGTACAGTAGGAAAAGACAGGGATCAGTCAACATGATGTAGTACAGTAGGAAAAGACAGAGATCAGTCAACATGATGTAGGAAAAGACAGGGATCAGTCAACATGATGTAGTACAGTAGGAAAAGACAGAGATCAGTCAACATGATGTAGGAAAAGACAGGGATCAGTCAACATGATGTAGTACAGTAGGAGAAGACAGAGATCAGTCAACATGATGTAGGAAAAGACAGGGATCAGTCAACATGATGTAGTACAGTAGGAAAAGACAGAGATCAGTCAACACGATGTAGTACAGTAGGAAAAGACAGGGATCAGTCAACATGATGTAGAAGAAGACAGAGATCAGTCAACATGATGTAGTACAGTAGGAGAAGACAGAGATCAGTCAACATGATGTAGGAAAAGACAGGGATCAGTCAACATGATGTAGTACAGTAGGAAAAGACAGGGATCAGTCAACATGATGCAGTACAGTAGGAGAAGACAGGGATCAGTCAACATGATGCAGTACAGTAGGAGAAGACAGGGATCAGTCAACATGATGTAGTACAGTAGGAAAAGACAGGGATCAGTCAACATGATGTAGTACAGTAGGAAAAGACAGGGATCAGTCAACATGATGCAGTACAGTAGGAAAAGACAGAGATCAGTCAACATGATGTAGGAGAAGACAGAGATCAGTCAATATGATGTAGTACAGTAGGAGAAGACAGAGATCAGTCAACATGATGTAGGAAAAGACAGGGATCAGTCAACATGATGTAGGAGAAGACAGGGATCAGTCAACATGATGTAGGAAAAGACAGGGATCAGTCAACATGATGTAGGAGAAGACATGGATCAGTCAACATGATGTAGGAAAAAACAGGGATCAGTCAACATGATGTAGTACAGTAGGAAAAGACAGAGATCAGTCAACACGATGTAGTACAGTAGGAAAAGACAGGGATCAGTCAACATGATGTAGTACAGTAGGAAAAGACAGGGATCAGTCAACATGATGTAGGAGAAGACAGAGATCAGTCAACATGATGTAGTACAGTAGGAAAAGACAGAGATCAGTCAACATGATGTAGGAAAAGACAGATCAGTCAACATGATGTAGGAAAAGACAGGGATCAGTCAACATGATGTAGGAGAAGACATGGATCAGTCAACATGATGTAGGAAAAAACAGGGATCAGTCAACATGATGCAGTACAGTAGGAAAAGACAGAGATCAGTCAACACGATGTAGTACAGTAGGAGCAGACAGAGATCAGTCAACATGATGTAGTACAGTAGGAAAAGACAGGGATCAGTCAACATGATGTAGGAAAAGACAGATCAGTCAACATGATGTAGGAAAAGACAGAGATCAGTCAACATGATGTAGGACAGTAGGAGCAG
Organism: Salmo trutta; assembly: GCF_901001165.1. NCBI lineage: Eukaryota > Metazoa > Chordata > Actinopteri > Salmoniformes > Salmonidae > Salmo > Salmo trutta. The sequence goes on along the minus strand of NC_042987.1, from coordinate 42,676,172 downwards.
ACAGGGATCAGTCAACATGATGTAGTACAGTAGGAAAAGACAGGGATCAGTCAACATGATGTAGGAAAAGACAGATCAGTCAACATGATGTAGTACAGTAGGAAAAGACAGAGATCAGTCAACATGATGTAGTACAGTAGGAAAAGACATGGATCAGTCAACATGATGTAGGAGAAGACAGAGATCAGTCAACATGATGTAGTACAGTAGGAAAAGACAGAGATCAGTCAACATGATGTAGGACAGTAGGAGCAGACAGGGATCAGTCAACATGATGTAGGAGAAGACAGGGATCAGTCAACATGATGTAGTACAGTAGGAGAAGACAGAGATCAGTCAACATGATGTAGGAGAAGACAGGGATCAGTCAACATGATGTAGTACAGTAGGAAAAGACAGAGATCAGTCAACATGATGTAGGACCATCCACTTCCAGATCCAGTACCAGTGGTAGGATAGTACAGCTTACCTGCACCTATTCATATCTCAGTTGTTTTTCACGGTCTGAGTTTCTTTACATAAAGGATCTCTGTACAGCTGCTTCCTCCTAATTCTATTGGGTTTCAGTAGACGAGACAGTGCAGAGAGACCCACTGTGTTAACACTTTAGAATATGGTGTTATCTGCCGTTATGCGGTCCTGCAGTTCTCTGAGTCTGATGCAATTATTTGCAATGTGGATTTCCTGCTCTGGATGTGAACAGTCGACCTCTTCCATCAGATACTGGTTTTTCTTGCAAAGTAAAAAACATTTGAATGGTTTTAGTAATAGATCCTTCTCATTATGAAAGTACAGTACGTATTACTGTACCAATAAGACTACAGCACTTACAGTTACTTACCGGTTCTCATTTAGAAATATCCGGATGATACCTGCAACAGTATAGCGGCTCAGATTTGGTTGAACCCGTCGCCCAGCTTCCCTCATGCTGGTTGACAACACGGTCAACTACAGTCGCTCTGATTTCATCAGTTATTGTGTTCCTGACTCTCCTTCTCCCCCTCCTCCTTCACCTCTTCCTCCTCTTCCTCCTCCTCCTCCTCCTTCACCTCCTCCACCTCCTCCTCGTTCCTCCTCCTCCTCCTTCTCCTCCTACTCCTCCTCCTCCTCCTCCTCCTCCTCCTCCTCCTCCTCCTCCTCCTTCACCTCCTCCTCCTCTTACTTTTTCACCTCCTCGTTCTTCCTCCCCCTCCTCCTCTTCCTCCTCCCCCTCTCCCTCTCCCTCCTCCTCCTTCTTCACCTCCTCATCCTCCTCGTTCCTCCTCCTCCTCCTTCTCCTCCTACTCCTCCTCCTACTTCACCTCCTCATCCTCCTCTCCCTCCTCCTCCTCCTCTCGTTCTCACCCCTCTTACTCTCTGTCCAATATTGGTCTCCATTGTTGTCCAAACCAAATGTTTACCTGTGGCCTATTTATAGTGCTCAAGCTCTGATTTGTAAAGTGAACTCATTATCTAAAAAGTGTTTTCACGTGTGTCAGCGTGGAAAGGAAATTGGCTAACGTAGTGTAGCAAACGTAGAGACCAACGTTTACACTTTTATCAACAATAAAAAAAGTGTGTTATAAATGTACAACCTGAGTGTGTAAAGCAGAGAACATTCAGTTTGGTAACACTTGATACATGCATTTAGCTAGAAGGGTTCAGGGTTTCATGAGATAGAATCACTGTCAGTGTTTAAGCATTTAGGAAACAACCGTAATGATGACCTGAGTTCTGCCTTGGTGGTGTCATCTCCGGCCCAGGTCATTGATATAGCTGTGTGTTCCAAGTAGAACACTTTTCCCTAGTGCAGTAGTATGGACCAGGGCCCATTAGGGTTCTATGAGCACTATATAGGGAATAGCTTCCATTTGGAAGGCAGCCACCAGTGTTTGTGCGTGTGTGTGTGTGTGTGTGCGTGTGCGTGTGCGTGTGTGTGTGCGTGCGTTCATGCGTGTGTTTGTGTTCGTGTGCGTGCGTTCATGCATGTTTGTGTGTGTCTGTGTGTATGTGCATTCATGCGTATATGTGTGTGTGTGTGTGTGTGTGTACATGCATTCATGCGTGTGTGTGTGTGTGTGTGTGTGTGTGTGTGTGTGTGTGCGTGCAGGGTTGTCATACACCCATTATTTTTAGAGGGGGCACAAATTACGTTCAAACACCTGAAACAGCGTTTTCCTGCAAACTACAACTATAATCATGATGCCATAATTCTATGCAAAAAAAAAATAGTATATTTTTCTGTATAGCTTATCTACGCATACCTCTTTACCTGTTCAACTGTAATTTTAATGAGGGTCTCATTCTGTCATTCTCAGTATAATGCACTAACATGCCTAAAATATTACCTCCACATTACAGCACATGGGATCATACCCCCATCACGACAGGCACATTAATGGCATCAGAATTAATACACACATCATGATATTATGCTTCAGTCTAGAGCTAGAGGACCCCTGATATCTCCAGGAGTGATACTAGAGGACTCCTGATATCTCCAGGAGTGATTCTAGAGCTAGAGGACTCCTGATATCTCCAGGAGTGATTCTAGAGCTAGAGGACTCCTGATATCTCCAGGAGTGATTCTAGAGCTAGAGGACTCCTGATATCTCCAGGAGTGATACTAGAGGACTCCTGATATCTCCAGGAGTGATTCTAGAGCTAGAGGACTCCTGATATCTCCAGGAGTGATACTAGAGGACTCCTGATATCTCCAGGAGTGATACTAGAGGACTCCTGATATCTCCAGGAGTGATTCTAGAGCTAGAGGACTCCTGATATCTCCAGGAGTGATTCTAGAGCTAGAGGACTCCTGATATCTCCAGGAGTGATTCTAGAGCTAGAGGACTCCTGATATCTCCAGGAGTGATTCTAGAGCTAGAGGACTCCTGATATCTCCAGGAGGGATACTAGAGGACTCCTGATATCTCCAGGAGTGATTCTAGAGCTAGAGGACTCCTGATATCTCCAGGAGTGATACTCGAGCTAGAGGACTCCTGATATCTCCAGGAGTGATTCTAGAGCTAGAGGACTCCTGATATCTCCAGGAGTGATTCTAGAGCTAGAGGACTCCTGATATCTCCAGGAGTGATTCTAGAGCTAGAGGACTCCTGATATCTCCAGGAGTGATTCTAGAGCTAGAGGACTCCTGATATCTCCAGGAGTGATACTAGAGGACTCCTGATATCTCCAGGAGTGATTCTAGAGCTAGAGGACTCCTGATATCTCCAGGAGGGATACTAGAGGACTCCTGATATCTCCAGGAGTGATTCTAGAGCTAGAGGACTCCTGATATCTCCAGGAGTGATACTCGAGCTAGAGGACTCCTGATATCTCCAGGAGTGATTCTAGAGCTAGAGGACTCCTGATATCTCCAGGAGTGATTCTAGAGCTAGAAGACTCCTGATATCTCCAGGAGTGATTCTAGAGCTAGAGGACTCCTGATATCTCCAGGAGTGATACTAGAGCTAGAGATCTCCTGATATCTCCAGGAGTGATACTCGAGCTAGACGACTCCTGATATCTCCAGGAGTGATACTAGAGCTAGAGGACTCCTGATATCTCCAGGAGTGATTCTAGAGCTAGAGGACTCCTGATATCTCCAGGAGTGATTCTAGAGCTAGAGGACTCCTGATATCTCCAGGAGTGATACTAGAGCTAGAGATCTCCTGATATCTCCAGGAGTGATACTCGAGCTAGACGACTCCTGATATCTCCAGGAGTGATACTCGAGCTAGAGGACTCCTGATATCTCCAGGAGTGATTCTATAGCTAGAGGACTCCAGATATCTCCGGGAGTGATAAGTATAATTTCTGTCCTAATCTGTTATGGTCTAGTACTGTCTAGCTAGCTAGGGCCATCTACTTCAAGGGCTGCCTGTCTTCCTAGTGGACACATCAACCAGGATCAAGGGGTCAGGGTAATTTGTGACTGTTCTGGTTTTGGTAATCAGTGGCTGTATTGGAGGGGGAGTGATTTCTCCTCTCTTGGTGGTTTCTAGGCAACCAGGGGTTGCCCCACCTAGCTATCTTAAGATGAATGCACTAACTGTAGATTGGTCTGGATGAGAGCAACTGACCAAAATTACTACAATTATTAAATATAAATGTGTTATCATAAGTTCCTAGATTACACTTAAACCAAGTATTTATCTGTATATCTCAGCATGCCTCTTGAGCTGTCTGTATCCTCCTGACTGGTGGCTATTTATTAAAGAAACCAATTATTCTCAGAATTTTTGCTCAAATCTGGGTAAAAGATTGAAAGGAATGTTAGTCATATTCAGTACATTTAGTTATTCTAAAGTCTACCAACCGTGACAGCAGGCATGCCAGCTAAGATAGTTAAACAAGCTACTCTAATTTGATTGGTAGTGTGAAGTGGCTTGGTAGCTAGTTATGAGGTTGGGAGATTGGGAGCCTATCTAGCTGGCTACACTCTGAAAATTAATGGGTTAATAACAACCCCAGAGCTGGGTAAATAGTGGACAGAACACATGTTGGGTTATTTTTGACCCAGCCTGTTGGGTCTCTTAGTTGGGTTATTGAACTATGAGCCACCTGGTCAGAGCTGAAGACTGGAGGTGTGGCTTAATACGGGTGTGACTTTCAGATGGTTGTTTTTTGGCCACCCGTGAGAGTAAATGTCATTGTGGTTATTAATCTGTTGTGTTGTATTGTCAACACATGTTAAGGTTGAGCACTGACCTTTTTGTAGCTTTAATAAGGGTTACACAAGTTGAATTCCTCAAGTTCATAAGCATATCCAAATGTTGGGATAGTAACCACTTTATGACATAGAAATAATAATGTTATTCATTGTCTATTAATATATGTAATGTGAAAAAATATTTAAGGGTAGTTTTAATTTGCAGTGTATAAACAGACCTATTTGAAAGCCTGCTGGGTCAACCCATTATGAGAGTGAATAAAACCCCAACTGATGGTTAAATTAACCCATGTTCGGGTAATCCATTAGGTGCGTGACTTTAAGATAGTTATTTTTGGCTACCCGTGAGAGTAAATGTTATTCATGTCCATCATGTTAAGTTTCTACATTGAAAATTTCAATTTTCCTTTAGTATTTTTGCACATTACATATTTTTATATACAATTAATAACATTATTTTTTAAATATTTTTATAACAAAGTGATAAACATCCCAACATTGGGATATACATAGGAACTGAATGACTACTCTTGTGTAAGCCTTTATTAAAGCTACAAAAGTGTCAGAGCTCAACCTAACATGCTTTGAGAGCTATCTAAAAGCCACGCCCATGCTAAGCCACACCTCCAGTCTTCAGATCCGATCTAAAAGCCACGCCCATGCTAAGCCACACCTCCAGTCTTCAGATCGATCTAAAAGCCACGCCCATGCTAAGCCACACCTCCAGTCTTCAGATCCGATCTAAAAGCCACGCCCATGCTAAGCCACACCTCCAGTCTTCAGATCTGATCCTATGGATCATAACTCAATAACCCAATTTAAAGAAAACAATGGGTTGTTTGTGACCCAACTGGCCGGGTCAAAATAACCCAACATATGTTCTGTCCAATACTTTAGTCCTGTTTTTAACCCAGAATTTTTTTTAGAGTGTTGCTAAAGCCAACTTCATAAAATGACCAGGGATTAGTAATATATACAGCTGAAGTCGGAAGTGTACATACACCTTAGCCAAATACATTTAAGCTCAGTTTTTCACAATTCATGACATTTAATCCTAGGAAAAATTCCCTGTCTTAGGTCAGTTAGGATCACCACTTTATTTTAAGAATGTGAAATGTTAGAATAATAGTAGAGAGAATGATTTCTTTCAGCTTTTATTTCTTTCATCACATTCCCAGTGGGTCAGAAGTTTACATACACTCAATTAGTATTTGGTAGCATTGCCTTTAAATTGTTTAACTTGGGTCAAACGTTTCAGGTAGACTTCCACAAGCTTCCCACATTAAGTTGGGTGAATTTTGGCCCATTCCTCCTGACAGAGCTGGTGTAACTGATTCAGGTTTGTAGGCCTCCTTGCTCGCACACGCTTTTTCAGTTTACATTTACATTTACGTCATTTAGCAGACGCTCTTATCCAGAGTGACGTACAAATTGGTGCATTCACCTTATGATATCCAGTGGAACAACCACTTTACAATAGTACATCTATATCTTTTTTGGGGGGGGGGGGGGTTAGAAGGATTACTTTATCCTATCCCAGGTATTCCTGAAAGAGGTGGGGTTTCAGGTGTCTCTGGAAGGTGGTGATTGACTCCGCTGTCCTGGCGTCGTGAGGGAGCTTGTTCCACGATTGGGGTGCCAGAGCAGCGAACAGTTTTGACTGGGCTGAGCGGGAACTGTGCTTCCGCAGAGGTAGGGAGGCGAGCAGGCCAGAGGTGGATGAACGCAGTGCCCTTCTTTGGGTGTAGGGACTGATCAGAGCCTGAAGGTACGGAGGTGCCGTTCCCCTCACAGCTCCGTAGGCAAGCACCATGGTCTTGTAGCAGATGCGAGCTTCAACTGGAAGCCAGTGGAGTGTATGGAGGAGCGGGGTGACGTGAGAGAACTTGGGAAGGTTGAACACCAGACGGGCTGCGGCGTTCTGGATGAGTTGTAGGGGTTTAATGGTACAGGCAGGGAGCCCCACCAGCAGCGAGTTGCAGTAATCCAGACGGGAGATGACAAGTGCCTGGATTAGGACCTGCGCCGCTTCCTGTGTAAGGCAGGGTCGTACTTTGCGAATGTTGTAGAGCAAGAACCTACAGGATCGGGTCACCGCCTTGATGTTAGCGGAGAACGACAGGGTGTTGTCCAGGGTCACGCCAAGGCTCTTAGCACTCTGGGAGGAGGACACAATGGAGTTGTCAACCGTGATGGCGAGATCATGGAATGGGCAGTCCTTCCCCGGGAGGAAGAGCAGCTCCGTTTTGCCGAGGTTCAGCTTGAGGTGATGATCCGTCATCCACACTGATATGTCTGCCAGACATGCAGAGATGCGATTCGCCACCTGGTTATAAGAAAGGGGAAAGGAGAAGATTAATTGTGTGTCGTCTGCGTAGCAATGATAGGAGAGACCATGTGAGGATATGACAGAGCCAAGTGACTTGGTGTATAGCGAGAATAGGAGAGGGCCTAGAACTGAGCCCTGGGGGACACCAGTGGTGAGAGCACATGGTGCGGAGACGGGTTCTTGCCACGCCACCTGGTAGGAGCGACCTGTCAGGTAGGATGCAATCCAAGAGTGAGCCGCGCCGGAGATGCCCAACTCGGAGAGGGTGGAGAGGAGGATCTGATGGTTCACAGTATCAAAGGCAGCAGATAGGTCTAGAAGGATGAGAGCAGAGGAGAGAGAGCTAGCTTTAGCAGTGAGGAGAGCCTCCGTGACACAGCGAAGAGTAGTCTCAGTTGAAGGACCAGTCTTGAAACCTGACTGATTTGGATCAAGAAGGTCATTCTGAGAGAGATAACAAGAGAGAAGGCCAAGGACGGCACGCTCAAGAGTTTTGGAGAGAAAAGAAAGAAGGGATACTGGTCTGTAGTTGTTGACATCAGAGGGATCGAGTGTAGGTTTTTTGAGAAGGGGTGCAACTCTCGCTCTCTTGAAGACGGAAGGGACGTAGCCAGCGGTCAAGGATGAGTTGATGAGCGAGGTGAGATAGGGGAGAAGGTCTCCGGAAATAGTCTGGAGAAGAGAGGAGGGGGTAGGGTCAAGCGGGCAGGTTGTTGGGCGGCCGGCCGTCACAAGTCGCAAGATTTCATCTGGAGAGAGAGGGGAGAAAGAGGTCAAAGCATAGGGTAGGGCAATGTGAGCAGGACCAGCGGTGTCGTTTGACTTAACTAACGAGGATCGAATGTCGTCGACCTTCTTTTCAAAATGGTTGACGAAGTCATCCGCAGAGAGGGGGGGGGATTCAGGAGGGAGGAGAAGGTGGCAAAGAGCTTCCTAGGGTTAGAGGCAGATGCTTGGAATTTAGAGTGGTAGAAAGTGGCTTTAGCAGCAGAAACAGAGGAAGAAAATGTAGAGAGGAGGGAGTGAAAAGATGCCAGGTCCGCAGGGAGGCTAGTTTTCCTCCATTTCCGCTCGGCTGCCCGGAGCCCTGTTCTGTGAGCTTGCAATGAGTCGTCAAGCCAGTTCTGCACACAAATGTTCTATAGGATTGAGGTCAGGGCTTTTTGATGGCCACTTCAATACCTTGACTTTGTTGTCCTTAAGCCATTTTGCCACAACTTTGGAAGTATGCTTGGGGTCTTTGTCCATTTGGAAGACCCATTTGCGACCAAGCTTTAACTTCCTGACTGATGTCTTGAGATGTTGCTTCAATATATCCACTTTATTTTCCATCCTCATGCTGCCATCTATTTTGTGAAGTGCACCAGTCCCTCCTGCAGCAAAGCACCCCCACAACATGATGCTGCCACCCACGTGCTTCATGGTTGGGGTGGTGTTCTTCGGCTTGCAAGCATCCCCCTTTTTCCTCCAAACCTATCGATGGTCATTATGGCCAAACAGTTCTATTTTTGTTTCATCAAACCAGAGGACATCTCTCCAAAAGTACGATCTTTGTCCCGATGTGCATTTGCAAACAGTAGTCTGGCTTTTTTATGGCGGTTTTGGAGCAGTGGCTTCTTCCTTGCTGAGAATTTTCCAAGCTGTTTAAAGGCACAGTCAACTTAGTGTATGTAAACTTCTGACCCACTGGAATTGTGATACAGTGAATGATAAGTGAAATAATCTGTCTGTAAACTATTTTTGGAAAAATTACTTGTGTCGTGCACAAAGTAGATGTCCTAACCGATTTGCCAAAACAATAGTTTGTTAACAAGAAATTTGTGGAGTAGTTTGAAAAACGAGTTTTAATGACTCCAACCTAAGTGTATGTAAACTTCCGACTTCAACTGTAGATTGATCAATTTAATTTACATACATACCTCCTGCTTGTCCTGACAATTTTGACTTTGTTACCGTGGAATAGGACTTTGATTTAAAAAAAAACGTGTGCTTAAAGTTTAGTAATTAATTTAACATCTGAATTCTTTTAAAACAGCACAAATCTGAGGGCATGACTCCTCTGTGTGTGTGTGTGTGTGTGTGTGTGTGTGTGTGTGTGTGTGTGTCTGCCAACCAGAGCACGATTCATCTGTGAGGACGTGTATCCAAGTCAGTGCATTTAATGTCATCTATCTATTGTATCTATCAATCCATCCATCCATCAATCACAGCACTACTACTGTAGTTGCTACTACCACCCCCTTTAATGCCAAGAGAGCTGGGCTTTAATTACACAGCTAGAGAATCTGTTACGTGACCATGGTGTTGCTGGTTCCATCCCCACTCTGACTGTTCCACCTCAATCACTGCACACTCTACACTTTGATAATAGATTACATTGCTAACAGGTTAGATCGAGCTTTGTTTACTCTGTATCCAGACAATCGCAGAAAAAAGGCATACATACACAAACACACCTTATCTCACATCTAGCACATCTGCTTGTAATCACACACACGCACACATACACACACACACACACACACACACACACACACACACACACACACACACACACACACACACACACACACATGTTTCTAGGTTTCCAGGATTAGAAGAGGACCAACTGTTGGGGCAACCTAAGGACAAGGTAGAGTTTAATGCAAGGGGAGGAGAAGAGAAGAGAGAGGAGAGGAGATAACGAATGTCCACTGTTATGTTTACCGTTGTGTCTAAGCAACCAATACCAAAACTCCTCTCTGGCAGTGGTTGAGTCTGTTGCTGTCTTAGCGATGGTTCTGTAAGGACACACCGGTTCAGTAGGAGAACAGGGACAGGTTCAGTAGGAACAGAACAGGTTCAGTAGGAACAGAACAGGTTTAGTAGGAACAGAACAGGTTCAGTAGGAACAGAATAGGGACAGGTTCAGTAGGAACAGAACAGGGACAGTAGGAACAGAACAGGTTCAGTAGGAACAGAACAGGTTCAGTAGGAACAGAACAGGTTCAGTAGGGAACAGAACAGGTTCAGTAGGAACAGAACAGGTTCAGTAGGAACAGAACAGGGACAGTAGGAACAGAACAGGGACAGTAGGAACAGAACAGGGACAGGGACAGTAGGAACAGAACAGGGACAAGTTCAGTAGGAACAGAACAGGTTCAGTAGGAACAGAACAGGTTCAGTAGGTACAGAATAGGTTCAGTAGGAACAGAACAGGGACAGTAGGAACAGAACAGGGACAGTAGGAACAGAACAGGTTCAGTAGGAACAGGGACAGGTTCAGTAGGAACAGAACAGGTTCAGTAGGAACAGAACAGGGACAGTAGGAACAGAATAGGGACAGGTTCAGTAGGAACAGAACAGGTTCAGTAGGAACAGAACAGTTTCAGTAGGAACAGAACAGGGACAGGTTCAGTAGGAACAGAACAGGTTCAGTAGGAACAGAACAGGGACAGGTTCAGTAGGAACAGAACAGGTTCAGTAGGAACAGAACAGGTTCAGTAGGAACAGAACAGGGACAGGTTCAGTAGGAACAGAACAGGTTCAGTAGGAACAGAACAGGTTCAGTAGGAACAGAACAGGGACAGTAGGAACAGAACAGGTTCAGTAGGAACAGAACAGGGACAGGTTCAGTAGGAACAGAACAGGTTCAGTAGGAACAGAACAGGGACAGGTTCAGTAGGAACAGAACAGGTTCAGTAGGAACAGAACAGGTTCAGTAGGAACAGAACAGGTTCAGTAGGAACAGAACAGGGACAGTAGGAACAGAACAGGTTCAGTAGGAACAGAACAGGTTCAGTAGGAACAGAACAGGGACAGTAGGAACAGAACAGGGACAGTAGGAACAGAACAGGGACAGGTTCAGTAGGAACAGAACAGGGACAGTGGGAACAGAACAGGGACAGGTTCAGTAGGAACAGAACAGGTTCAGTAGGAAACAGAACAGGTTCAGTAGGAACAGAACAGGTTCAGTAGGAACAGAACAGGGACAGGTTCAATAGGAACAGAACAGGTTCAGTAGGAAACTGAACCTGTTCAGTAGGAACAGAACAGGTTCAGTAGGAACAGAACAGGTTCAGTAGGAAAACAGAACATGTTCAGTAGGAACAGAACAGGTTCAGTAGGAACAGAACAGGTTCAGTAGGAACAGAACAGGTTCAATAGGAACAGAACATGTTCAGTAGGAAACAGAACAGGTTCAGTAGGAACAGAACAGGTTCAGTAGGAACAGAACAGGAACAGGTTCAGTAGGAACAGAACAGGTTCAGTAGGAACAGAACAGGTTCAGTAGGAACAGAACAGGTTCAGTAGGAACAGAACAGGAACAGGTTCAGTAGGAACAGGGACAGGTTCAGCAGAAACAGAACAGGTTCAGTAGGAACAGAACAGGTTCAGTAGGAAACAGAACAGGGACAGGTTCAGTAGGAACAGAACAGGTTCAGTAGGAACAGAACAGGTTCAGTAGGAACAGAAAAGGGACAGGTTCAGTAGGAACAGAACAGGGACAGGTTCAGTAGGAACAGAACAGGTTCAGTAGGAAACAGAACAGGTTCAGTAGGAACAGAACAGGGACAGGTTCAGTAGGAACAGAACAGGTTCAGTAGGAACAGAACAGGTTCAGTAGGAAACAGAACAGGGACTGGTTCACTAGGAAACAGAACAGGTTCAGTAGGAACAGAACAGGGACAGGTTCAGTAGGAACAGAACAGGGACAGGTTCAGTAGGAACAGAACAGGTTCAGTAGGAAACAGAACAGGGACAGGTTCAGTAGGAACAGAACAGGTTCAGTAGGAACAGAACAGGGACAGGTTCAGTAGGAGAACAGGGACAGGTTCAGTAGGAGAACAGAACAGGTTCAGTAGGAGAACAGAACAGGTTCAGTAGGAACAGAACAGGTTCAGTAGGAACAGAACAGGGACAGGTTCAGTAGGAGAACAGGGACAGGTTCAGTAGGAGAACAGAACAGGTTCAGTAGGAACAGAACAGGTTCAGTAGGAACAGATCAGGTTCAGTAGGAACAGAACAGGGACAGGTTCAGTAGGAGAACAGAACAGGTTCAGTAGGAAACAGAACAGGTTCAGTAGGAACAGAACAGGTTCAGTAGGAACAGAACAGGTTCAGTAGGGAACAGAACAGGTTCAGTAGGAACAGAACAGGTTCAGTAGGAAACAGAACAGGTTCAGTAGGAAACAGAACAGGTTCAGTAGGAAACAGAACAGGTTCAGTAGGAACAGAACAGGTTCAGTAGGAACAGAATAGGGACAGGTTAAGTAGGAACAGAACAGGTTCAGTAGGAACAGAACAGGTTCAGTAGGAACAGAACAGAACAGGTTCAGTAGGAACAGAACAGGTTCAGTAGGAACAGAACAGAACAGGTTCAGTAGGAACAGAACAGAACAGGTTCAGTAGGAACAGAACAGGTTCAGTAGGAAACAGAACAGGTTCAGTAGGAACAGGACAGGGACAGTAGGAACAGAACAGGTTCAGTAGGAACAGAACAGGTTCAGTAGGAACAGAACAGGGACAGTAGGAACAGAACAGGTTCAGTAGGAAACAGAACAGGTTCAGTAGGAACAGGACAGGGACAGTAGGAACAGGACAGGTTCAGTAGGAACAGAACAGGGACAGTAGGAACAGAACAGGTTCAGTAGGAACAGGACAGGGACAGTAGGAACAGGACAGGGACAGTAGGAACAGGACAGGGACAGTAGGAACAGGACAGGTTCAGTAGGAACAGGACAGGGACAGTAGGAACAGAACAGGTTCAGTAGGAACAGAACAGGGACAGGGACAGTAGGAACAGAACAGGGACAGTAGGAACAGAACAGGTTCAGTAGGAACAGGACAGGGACAGTAGGAACAGAACAGGGACAGTAGGAACAGAACAGGGACAGTAGGAACAGAACAGGGACAGTAGGAACAGAACAGGGTAGAAGTAGAAACGGGCTCAACATCCTAATTATAATAATGATAATAATAATGATAAGACAACTGGTTGTTATCCGTGTCTTTCTACAGCTTAGTGATGAAAGAGGACTGAAATGCCTGAATGATAAAGAGAGGGATGAGACATGAAAGAGAGGAATGGAGTGGGCGTTAGGAGAGAGATGAAGAGAGGGGTAGAGTGGGCATCAAGGCTAAGCCTGCTAGGAGAGAGATGAAGAGAGGGGTAGAGTGGGCATCAAGGCTAAGCCTGCTAGGAGAGACTTAGAGAGAGATGAAGAGAGGGGTAGAGTGGGCATCAAGGCTAAGCCTGCTAGGAGAGACTTAGAGAGAGATGTAGAGAGGGGTAGAGTGGGCATCAAGGCTAAGCCTGCTAGGAGAGACTTAGAGAGAGATGAAGAGAGGGGTAGAGTGGGCATCAAGGCTAAGCCTGCTAGGAGAGAGATGTAGAGAGGGATAGAGTGGGCATCAAGGCTAAGCCTGCTAGGAGAGACTTAGAGAGAGATGAAGAGAGGGGTAGAGTGGGCGTCATGGCTAAGCCTTCTAGGAGAGAGATGTAGAGAGGGGTAGTGTGGGCATCAAGGCTAAGCCTGCTAGGAGAGACTTAGAGAGAGATGAAGAGAGGGGTAGAGTGGGCATCAAGGCTAAGCCTGCTAGGAGAGACGTGGAGAGAGGGGTAGAGTGAGCGTCAAGACTAAGCCTGCTAGGAGAGATGAAGAGAGGGGTAGAGTGAGCGTCAAGGCTAAGCCTGCTAGGAGAGAGATGTAGAGAGGGGTAGAGTGGGTGTCAAGGCTAAGACTTCTAGGAGAGAGATGTAGAGAGGGGTAGTGTGGGCATCAAGGCTAAGCCTGCTAGGAGAGACGTGGAGAGAGGGGTAGAGTGAGCGTCAAGGCTAAGCCTGCTAGGAGAGAGATGTAGAGAGGGGTAGAGTGAGCGTCAAGGCTAAGCCTGCTAGGAGAGAGATGTAGAGAGGGGTAGAGTGGGCATCAAGGCTAAGCCTGCTAGGCTACAGTAATATATTTCTGTGTCCTAAATGGCACCCTACTCCCTATTTGATTTGATTTAATTGGATCCCCATTACCGACGCCAATGGTGACAGCTAGTCTTAACGTGAACACCACTAAATAAATGTACAGGTACATGTTGTTTAATCATTTCATCCAAACTGCTCGCTCTCGTTAACGAGCGTCTCCGTAGCCAGGCGCTAAAATAGAACTTGGTTCTATTTGTGACGCTTGACGCTCTGCAAGTCCTGCCTCTCCCATCTCTTCATTATTTTTTAGGAGCATATACAGAGCATTTGGAAAGTATTCAGACTCCTTGACTTTTTCCACATTTTGTTACGTTACAGCCTTATTCTAAAATTGATTAAATTGTTTTTTTCCCTCATCAATATACACAAAATACTCCATAATGACAAAGCGAAAACAGTTTTTTCTAAATGTTTGCAAATTTATATGAAAAATAAACTGAAATATCACATTTACATAAGTATTCAGACCCTTTACTCAGTAATTTGTTGAAGAACTTTTGGCAGCGATTACAGCCTCGAGTCTTCTTGGGTATGACGCTACAAGCTTGGCAACACCTGTATTTGTGGAGTTTCTCCCATTCTTCTCTGCAGATCCTCTCAAGCTCTGTCAGGTTGGATGGGGAGCATCACTGCACAGCTATTTTCAGGTCTCTCCAGAGATGTTTGAACAGGTTCAAGTCTGGGATCTGATTGGGCCACTCAAGGACATTCAGAGACTTGTCCCGAAGCTACTCCTGCGTTGTCTTGGCTGCGTGCTTAGGATCGTTGTTCTGTTGGAAAGTGAACTTTCACCTCAGTCTGAGGTCCTGAGTGCTCTGGAGCAGGTTTTCATCAAGGATCTCTCTGTACTTTGCTCTGTTCATCTTTCCCTCGATCCTGACTAGTCTCCCAGTCCCTGCCGCTGAAAAACATCCCCACAGCATGATGCTGCCACCACCATGCTTCACTGTTAGGATGGTGCCAGGGTTCCTCCACACGTGACGTTTGAACTCTTTGGCCTGAATGCCAATCTTGGTTTCATCAGACCAGAGAATCTTTTTCTCATGGTCTGAGAGTCTTTAGGCGCCTTTTGGCAAACTCCAGCCGGCCTGTCATGTGCCTTTTACTGAGGAGTGGCTTCCGTCTGGCCACTCTATCATAAAGGCCTGATTGGTGGAGTGCTGCAGAGATGTTTGTCCTTCTGTAAGAATCTCCCATCTCCACAGAGGAACTCTGGAGCTGTGTCAGAGTGACCATCGGGTTCATGGTCACCTTCCTGACTGAAAATGGTCAAAAATTTACAAAGATCCAGGAAATAAAGAACCGTATGCATTTCAGGTAAAATAAAAAAAATAAAAAATGTTTATATCCCAGGACAAATTAACTAGCTAGCTAGCTAAATGTCCATTAAAGTTTCATGTGTTTCGGGCCTGTCCCCAAATTAACATAGTTAGTTTTGATGTTTCATCCTGCGTGTCCGGATCGCGTCTGGTGTTGATGGATAAAATCAACATGCCCACGATGGCTCACGGGGAATCATGCATGTGCCCGGTGTCAGCCAGCATGTTACCGGTGTCAGCCAGCATGTTACCGGTGTCAGCCAGCATGTGCCCGGTGTCAGCCAGCATGTTACCGGTGTCAGCCAGCATGTTACCGGTGTCAGCCAGCATGTTACCGGTGTCAGCCAGCATGTGCCCGGTGTCAGCCAGCATGTTACCGGTGTCAGCCAGCATGTGCCCGGTGTCAGCCAGCATGTGCCCGGTGTCAGCCAGCATGTTACCGGTGTCAGCCAGCATGTTACCGGTGTCAGCCAGCATGTTACCGGTGTCAGCCAGCATGTGCCCGGTGTCAGCCAGCATGTTACCGGTGTCAGCCAGCATGTGCCCGGTGTCAGCCAGCATGTTACCGGTGTCAGCCAGCATGTTACCGGTGTCAGCCAGCATGTTACCGGTGTCAGCCAGCATGTGCCCGGTGTCAGCCAGCATGTGCCCGGTGTCAGCCAGCATGTGCCCGGTGTCAGCCAGCATGTTACCGGTGTCAGCCAGCATGTTACCGGTGTCAGCCAGCATGTTACCGGTGTCAGCCAGCATGTGCCCGGTGTCAGCCAGCATGTTACCGGTGTCAGCCAGCATGTTACCGGTGTCAGCCAGCATGTGCCCGGTGTCAGCCAGCATGTTACCGGTGTCAGCCAGCATGTTGCCCGGTGTCAGCCAGCATGGTTACCGGTGTCAGCCAGCATGTTACCGGTGTCAGCCAGCATGTGCCCGGTGTCAGCCAGCATGTTACCGGTGTCAGCCAGCATGTTACCGGTGTCAGCCAGCATGTTACCGGTGTCAGCCAGCATGTGCCCGGTGTCAGCCAGCATGTGCCCGGTGTCAGCCAGCATGTTACCGGTGTCAGCCAGCATGTTACCGGTGTCAGCCAGCATGTTACCGGTGTCAGCCAGCATGTTACCGGTGTCCGACACATAACGAAAAAAGACATTATAGAAAAAAAAATACTTTTACAAGGGATAAGGTGCGTAGAGCCCCGGAGGGCACTATGAGCTCTGGTCGTAAAGTAGTGCACTATAATGGAATAGTTTCTGTACCAAATGGCATCCTATGTGTCTGTCTATGTTCACATCAGTTGTTTTTCCAATTTCACTTCAGTTCAGTGTTATGAATCGTAGAGTTGGTATCAACATGACATAAGACTCACCACAATGTGTTATGTTATACTGGAGGGATAGAAAATAGAATGTCTTCTCAGTCAACTTACCTGGTAAAATAAGGGTATTAAATATGGGTAATGAATAAGGATAATGAATAAGGATAATGAACAAGGGTAATGAATAAGGATAATGAACAAGGGTAATGAACAAGGATAATGAACAAGGGTAATGAACAAGGATAATGAATAAGGGTAATGAATAAGGATAATGAACAAGGGTAATGAACAAGGATAATGAACAAGGGTAATGAATAAGGATAATGAACAAGGGTAATGAACAAGGATAATGAACAAGGGTAATGAACAAGGATAATGAATAAGGGTAATGAACAAGGGTAATGAATAAGGGTAATGAACAAGGGTAATGAATAAGGATAATAAATAAGGATAATGAACAAGGGTAATAAAGCAGGATAATGAATAAGGATAATGAACAAGGGTAATAAAGCAGGATAATGAATAAGGATAATGAACAAGGGTAATGAATAAGGGTAATTTTAAGGGTAATAAATATGGGTCATGAAAAAGGGTATTTAACAAGGGTAATGTTTAAGGGTCATTTTAATATGGCTAATCGGTAAGGGTAACAAATAAGGGTAATAATTATGGCTAATGAATAAGGATAATATTTAAGGGTAATACACATGGTTAATTAATAAGGGTAATGTATAAGGGTATTAAACAAGGGTAATGAATAAGGGGAATTTTATTATGGCTAATGAATACGGGTAATGTTTAAGGGTAATAAATATGGGTAACTAATAAGGGTAATAAATACAGGTCATACATAACGGTAATTTTAAGGGTAATAAATAAGGGTAATAACTAAGGGTAATTATTATGGGTAATAATATGCGTAATTAATAAGGGTCATAAATAAGGGTAAATATAAGGGTAATGATTAAGGCTATTGAATAAGGGTAATAAATGATGGAAGATAATGGGTTATGTATATAGAAGCGGCGGTCTCAGGTTGAGTCGTACAGTAGAGACCAGATAGAAAAGAATATGTCTGTGTGTTGTCCATTCCTCTGCAGCACCCTGCGATGCTCTCGCTGTGATGCCCTTTCAAACATCACAACGGCCCTTTGGCTTGCGCCCTCCGGGGCTCACCGCACCTTATTTTAGAACAGACAGACCTTCACCCTCACAGACCCCCTGGGTCCCTTCCATCCCTCTCCTCCCTCTTCATCCCTTCATCATCCTCCTTTCTTCCACAGGCAGGCAGGCAGACAGACAGACAGACAGACAGACAGGCAGGCAGGCAGGCAGGCAGGCAGGCAGGCAGGCAGGCAGGCAGGCAGGCAGACAGACAGAGACGAAAACAGTCACTAATTCAGGACATGCTGCTGAAGGAGGATTAATGTGTGTGGGGTGGTTGGGGGGGTCCGTGCGTCCGTACAGTGTTAAAGCTAACAGGAGCCTGACCTGGTAGTGATGAATAGCCTGCTTCTGCCCGCTGCATGGTTTGATCCGAACAACCGTCTCTATTGACTCAGTCACCAGGTCACGATCGATTGTTTTTGATTGATTGGTTGATTAGTCTGCTACCTAGCATTTAGGGAAGATAATACAGCAGCAGTCATTTCTAAAGTGTTCTTGTTTTGGGTGAACATTGAATAGCTACAATTTATTCCAACATTGAAATGGGGGGGAGAAAAAAAAGCATCTATGCAATTCAATTGGATAATGGTCCTTAATCATTCAAATTATCTTCAAGTGAAAGATTGGAGTCTTTTATAAAAATAGCCAACTAATGTCAGTCATCAAGTAATCAAGCTAAAGTACTTCATTTTTTCCCCCCAGTCAACTCACAATATGCCTTCTACTAAATTCAGCTACCTGAGAAAATGAAGGCAGGCAGCTAGAAGTTTGGTTGCTGTGGAAACAAAGCGAGACTTTGATTTTAAGGGCATGAGGAAGACGTTCAGTAAAAATAACTTCATTCCAACTAAGGATGTGTCACTCCTGGACCAGAGAGTCATCTCGTTAGTTAGGATGTGTTTTACCTGGCCCAGAGAGTCATCTCGTTAGTCAGGATGTGTTTTACCTGGCCCAGAGAGTCATCTCGTTAGTCAGGATGGGTTTTACCTGGCCCAGAGAGTCATCTCGTTAGTCAGGACGTGTTTTACCTGGCCCAGAGAGTCATCTCGTTAGTCAGGATGTGTTTTACCTGGCCCAGAGAGTCATCTCGTTAGTCAGGATGTGTTTTACCTGGCCCAGAGAGTCACCTCGTTAGTTAGGATGTGTTTTACCTGGCCCAGAGAGTCATCTCGTTAGTTAGGATGTGTTTTACCTGGCCCAGAGAGTCATCTCGTTAGTTAGGATGTGTTTTACCTGGCCCAGAGAGTCATCTCGTTAGTTAGGATGTGTTTTACCTGGCCCAGAGAGTCATCTCGTTAGTTAGGATATGTTTTACCTGGCCCAGAGAGTCATCTCGTTAGTCAGGATGTGTCACACCTGGCCCAGAGAGTCATCTCGTTAGTCAGGATGTGTTTTACTTCCTCATCCTAACTTGGTTTGAGTTTCGCCTTTTACTTTGTATTTTCTGAGGAAAATCTAGTAGGCATCCATGGTGCTGGTGTGTCCCTTTTCTGGTTGCTTTGTCAACTTTCAGTGGGAATCCCCCATGGGTGTATTTTAGGACCCTTTTCTGAATGCTTTGTCAACTTTCAGTGGGACAGGATGGGTGTTTTTCAGAACCCGTTTAAAACCCATTCTGTTTGGTTTTTTGTTGTCGAAGTGACTTCTTTGTTTGTTCCCTTTTCTGTTCAGCGACGTAATGTATGTTTGTCTTTAGAGAACATAACAGCACTGTCTGAATAATATAATCATGTATATCTCTTCCAATAGATCTGTACTCCAGACTTGGTCGTGTTCCTGTCCTGTGCTAACCACCGTCTGAAGGAGCGTCTGGAGAAGCGAGCCGAGGCGACGGGTCGTCCTGATGACAACCCCAATGCAACAGAGCGCCGCCTCACCAACTTTAAACAGAACACCATCCCCTTGGTCAAATACTTCCAGGAGAGGGGACTCATCGTCACGGTAAGACGAGGGGGTGTGTGTGTGTGTGTGTGTGTGAGCAGTTTTTAAGTGTTGTCTATGGTGTTTACCACTCAGCAGCTAACCCTAATTATAGTTGCGGGTTCACACAAGCGGTACCATTGTTTCCTTTATTAGTACCTGTCCTATTATTGATAGAGTAAGACTGACAGATAGGTTATTACCTGTCCTATTGTTAAGAGAGTAAGACTGACAGACAGGATATTACCTGTCCTATTATTAAGAGAGTAAGACTGACAGACAGGATATTACCTGTCCTATTATTGAGAGAGTAAGACTGACAGACAGGATATTACCTGTCCTATTGTTAAGAGAGTAAGACTGACAGACAGGATATTACCTGTCCTATTATTGAGAGAGTAAGACTGACAGACAGGATATTACCTGTCCTATTGTTAAGAGAGTAAGACTGACAGACAGGATATTACCTGTCCTATTATTGAGAGAGTAAGACTGACAGACTGGATATTTATTACCTGTCCTATAGTTAGGAGAGTAAGACTGACAGACAGGGTATTTATTACCTGTCCTATAGTTAGGAGAGTAAGACTGACAGACAGGATATTACCTGTCCTATTATTGAGAGAGTAAGACTGACAGACAGGATATTACCTGTCCTATAGTTAGGAGAGTAAGACTGACAGACAGGATATTACCTGTCCTATTATTGAGAGAGTAAGACTGACAGACAGGATATTTATTACCTGTCCTATAGTTAGGAGAGTAAGACTGACAGACAGGGTATTTATTACCTGTCCTATAGTTAGGAGAGTAAGACTGACAGACAGGATATTACCTGTCCTATTATTGAGAGAGTAAGACTGACAGACAGGATATTACCTGTCCTATAGTTAGGAGAGTAAGACTGACAGACAGGATATTACCTGTCCTATTATTGAGAGAGTAAGACTGACAGACAGGATATTACCTGTCCTATTATTGAGAGAGTAAGACTGACAGACAGGATATTTATTACCTGTCCTATAGTTAGGAGAGTAAGACTTGAATGAACTGTCCTCGAGGGTGTCCAGAATCATAATTCCCATTAGCAACAGAGTCCCTGGTTTGCCACTTTTTCCAGTCTGTCTTTTGTTGATATACAACCCTTTAGATACTTCATTAGTCCTCACATCTGTCCATCGATCTGCCATCCACTGGACCAGAGCCTTGGTACACACACACACACACACACACACACACACACACACACACACACACACACAGGACCAGAGCCTTGTTGTTGATCTGAATGACAGGAAGGCATTAATGGTGTTAATTGTATGCTATTGGTCTCCTCCATAGTCTAGTGTGTAGAAGTCTACTAGCGAGGTGTGTGTGTGTGTGTGTGCGTTTGTGCACCAAGGCTCTGGTGTGTGTGTGTGTGTGAGTGTGTGTGTGTGTGTGTGTGTGTGTGTGCGTGTGTGTGTGCGTGTGTGTGTGTGTGTGTGTGTGTGTGTGTGTGTGTGTGTGTGTGTGTGTGTGTGTGTGTAGCCATGTTGTTAACCCTGAATTCATACCCCTTTAATTTCCCCACATTTAGTTGTGTTACAGCCTGAATTTAAAATGGATTACATTGAGATGTTGAGTCACTGGCCTACACACAATACCGCATAATGTCAAAGTGGAATTATGTTTTTAGATTTTTTTTTAAACAAATTAATGGTGGTGGCTGCATCATGTTATGGGTATGCTTGTCATTGTCAAGGAATGGGGAGTTTTTTAGGATAAAAGAAACAGAATGGAGCTAAACACAGGCAAAATCCTAAAGGAAAACCTGGGTCAGTCTGCTTTCCACCAGACACTGGGAGATGAATTCACCTTTCATCAGGACAATAACCTAAAAAACAAGGCCAAATCTACACTGGAGTTGCTTACCAAGACAATGGTCCCGTGTGGCTCAGTTGGTAGAGCATGGTGCTTGCAACACCAGGGTTGTGGGTTCGATTCCCACAGGGGACCAGTACGGAAAAAAATGTATGAAATGTATGCATTCACTACTGTAAGTTGCTCTGGATAAGAGCGTCTGCTAAATGACGTAAATGTAAAATGTTGGATGTTCCTGAGTGACCTAGTTACAGTTTTGACTTAAATCGACTTGAAAATCTATGGCAAGACTTGAAAAATGGCTGTCTATCAATGATCAACAACCAACATGACGGAGGTTGTACTCAATTACTGGATTGGTCATTGTTTATCTCCATGGCGATGGAAAGTCTACAGGTACTAACCTAGAAGACCAGCCTACAGTATGTACAATACTGTAATGTACATTTATTTACATTAAGTGGTTTGTAAGGATGGTAAATTATTACTGCACACACAAAAAGTGCTTGTTTTCCATGTTATTTGATCAAGAAAAATATTTTAATTTGATGTGTATGCTTTGTGTCTTTGCCTATAACTTGACACCTTTTGATGTGAATGTTTCAGGACAGGGGTTTTGTTCTTTCTGAATTCCATTAGAATAATGATGGTAGAGACAGGAAACACCTCTTCCAGTTCAAACTAATATATCCTGCAAGATCCTATTCGTAATTATAAACAACCGTTTTTGCAAAAAGCAGAGATGCTGAAAAATGAATAGTTGCACCACCTCAGCACCACTACCCCCTCAGCACCACTACCCCCTCAGCACCACTACCCCCTCAGCACCCCTACCCCCTCAGCACCACTACCCCCTCAGCACCACTACCCCCCTCAGCACCACTACCCCCTCAGCACCACTACCCCCCTCAGCACCACTACCCCCTCAGGATCACTACCCCCTCAGCACCACTACCCCCTCAGCACCACTACCCCCTCAGCACCCCTACCCCCTCAGCATCACTACCCCCTCAGCATCACTACCCCCTCAGCACCACTACCCCCTCAGCACCACTACCCCCTCAGCACCACTACCCCCTCAGCACCACTACCCCCTCAGCACCACTACCCCCTCAGCACCCCTACCCCCTCAGCATCACTACCCCCTCAGCATCACTACCCCCTCAGCACCACTACCCCCTCAGCACCACTACCCCTCAGCACCACTACCCCCTCAGCACCACTACCCCCTCAGCACCACTACCCCCTCAGGATCACTACCCCTCAGCACCACTACCCCCTCAGCACCACTACCCCCTCAGCATCACTACCCCCTCAGCACCACTACCCCCTCAGCACCACTACCCCCTCAGCACCACTACCCCCTCAGCACCACTACCCCCTCAGCACCACTACCCCCTCAGGATCACTACCCCCTCAGCACCACTACCCCCTCAGCACCACTACCCCCTCAGCACCCTACCCCCTCAGCATCACTACCCCCTCAGCATCACTACCCCCTCAGCATCACTACCCCCTCAGCACCACTACCCCCTCAGCACCCCTACCCCCTCAGCACCCCTACCCCCTCAGCACCACTACCCCCTCAGCACCACTACCCCCTCAGCACCACTACCCCCTCAGCACCACTACCCCCTCAGCACCACTACCCCCTCAGCACCACTACCCCCTCAGTACCACTACCCCCTCAGCACCACTACCCCCTCAGCACCACTACCCCCTCAGCACCACTACCCCCTCAGCACCACTACCCCCTCAGCACCACTACCCCCTCAGGATCACTACCCCCTCAGCACCACTACCACCTCAGCACCACTACCCCCTCAGCACCACTACCCCCTCAGCACCACTACCCCCCTCAGCACCACTACCCCCTCAGCACCACTACCCCCTCAGGATCACTACCCCCCTCAGCATCACTACCCCCTCAGCATCACTACCACCTCAGCACCACTACCCCCTCAGCACCACTACCCCCTCAGCACCACTACCCCCTCAGCACCACTACCCCCTCAGTACCACTACCCCCCTCAGCACCACTACCCCCTCAGCACCACTACCCCCTCAGCACCACTACCCCCTCAGCACCACTACCCCCTCAGGATCACTACCCCCTCAGCATCACTACCCCCTCAGCATCACTACCCCCTCAGCATCACTACCCCCTCAGCACCACTACCCCCTCAGCACCACTACCCCCTCAGCACCACTACCCCCTCAGCACCACTACCCCCTCAGCATCACTACCCCCTCAGCACCACTACCCCCTCAGCACCACTACCCCCTCAGCATCACTACCCCCTCAGCACCACTACCCCCTCAGCACCCCTACCCCCTCAGCACCACTACCCCCTCAGCACCACTACCCCCCTCAGCACCACTACCCCCTCAGCACCACTACCCCCTCAGCACCACTACCCCCTCAGCACCACTACCCCCTCAGCACCACTACCCCCTCAGCATCACTACCCCCTCAGTACCCCTACCCCCTCAGCATCACTACCCCCTCAGGATCACTACCCCCTCAGCATCACTACCCCCTCAGCATCACTACCCCCTCAGTACCCCTACCCCCTCAGCATCACTACCCCCTCAGCATCACTACCCCCTCAGCACCCCTACCCCCTCAGCATCACTACCCCCTCAGCATCACTACCCCCTCAGCATCACTACCCCCTCAGCACCACTACCCCCTCAGTACCCCTACACTACCCCCTCAGCACCACTACCCCCTCAGCACCACTACCCCCTCAGCATCACTACCCCCTCAGCACCCCTACCCCCTCAGCACCACTACCCCCTCAGCATCACTACCCCCTCAGCATCACTACCCCCTCAGCACCACTACTCCCTCAGCACCACTACCCCCTCAGCATCACTACCCCCTCAGTACCCCTACCCCCTCAGCACCCCTACCCCCTCAGCATCACTACCCCCTCAGCACCACTACCCCCTCAGCATCACTACCCCCTCAGCACCACTACCCCCTCAGCATCACTACCCCCTCAGCATCACTACCCCCTCAGCACCCCTACCCCCTCAGCACCCCTACACTACCCCCTCAGCACCCCTACACTACCCCCTCAGCACCCCTACCCCCTCAGCACCCCTACCCCCTCAGCACCCCTACACTACCCCCTCAGCACCCCTACCCCCTCAGCACCCCTACACTACCCCCTCAGCTCCACTACCCCCTCAGCATCACTACCCCCTCAGCACCCCTACCCCCTCAGCACCACTACCCCCTCAGTACCACTACCCCCTCAGCACCACTACCCCCTCAGCACCACTACCCCCTCAGTACCACTACCCCTCAGCACCACTACCCCCTCAGCACCACTACCCCCTCAGCACCACTACCCCCTCAGCACCACTACCCCCTCAGCACCACTACCCCCTCAGGATCACTACCCCCTCAGCACCACTACCACCTCAGCACCACTACCCCCTCAGCACCACTACCCCCTCAGCACCACTACCCCCTCAGCACCACTACCCCCTCAGCACCCCTACCCCCTCAGCACCACTACCCCCTCAGCACCACTACCCCCTCAGCACCACTACCCCCTCAGCACCACTACCCCCTCAGCACCACTACCCCCTCAGCACCCACTACCCCCTCAGGATCACTACCCCCTCAGCACCACTACCCCCTCAGCACCACTACCCCCTCAGCACCCCTACCCCCTCAGCATCACTACCCCCTCAGCATCACTACCCCCTCAGCACCACTACCCCCTCAGCACCACTACCCCCTCAGCACCACTACCCCCTCAGCACCACTACCCCCTCAGCACCCCTACCCCCTCAGCATCACTACCCCCTCAGCATCACTACCCCCTCAGCACCACTACCCCCTCAGCACCACTACCCCCTCAGCACCACTACCCCTCAGCACCACTACCCCCTCAGGATCACTACCCCCTCAGCACCACTACCCCCTCAGCACCACTACCCCCTCAGCATCACTACCCCCTCAGCACCACTACCCCCTCAGCACCACTACCCCCTCAGCACCACTACCCCCTCAGCACCACTACCCCCTCAGCACCACTACCCCCTCAGCACCACTACCCCCTCAGCACCACTACCCCCTCAGCATCACTACCCCCTCAGCACCACTACCCCCTCAGCACCACTACCCCCTCAGCACCACTACCCCCTCAGCACCACTACCCCCTCAGCACCACTACCCCCTCAGCACCACTACCCCCTCAGCACCACTACCCCCTCAGCACCACTACCCCCTCAGCACCACTACCCCCTCAGTACCACTACCCCCTCAGCACCACTACCCCCTCAGCACCACTACCCCCTCAGCACCACTACCCCCTCAGGATCACTACCCCCTCAGCACCACTACCACCTCAGCACCACTACCCCCTCAGCACCACTACCCCCCTCAGCACCACTACCCCCTCAGCACCACTACCCCCTCAGCACCACTACCCCCTCAGGATCACTACCCCCTCAGCATCACTACCCCCTCAGCATCACTACCACCTCAGCACCACTACCCCCTCAGCACCACTACCCCCTCAGCACCACTACCCCCTCAGCACCACTACCCCCTCAGTACCACTACCCCCTCAGCACCACTACCCCCTCAGCACCACTACCCCCTCAGCACCACTACCCCCTCAGCACCACTACCCCCTCAGGATCACTACCCCCTCAGCATCACTACCCCCTCAGCATCACTACCCCCTCAGCACCACTACCCCCTCAGCACCACTACCCCTCAGCACCACTACCCCCTCAGCACCACTACCCCCTCAGCACCACTACCCCCTCAGCACCACTACCCCCTCAGCACTCAACATACCCCCTCAGCATCACTACCCCCCTCAGCACCACTACCCCCTCAGCATCACTACCCCCTCAGCACCACTACCCCCTCAGCACCCCTACCCCCTCAGCACCACTACCCCCTCAGCACCACTACCCCCTCAGCACCACTACCCCCTCAGCACCACTACCCCCTCAGCACCACTACCCCCCTCAGCATCACTACCCCCTCAGTACCCCTACCCCCTCAGCATCACTACCCCCTCAGGATCACTACCCCCTCAGCATCACTACCCCCTCAGCATCACTACCCCCTCAGTACCCCTACCCCCTCAGCATCACTACCCCCTCAGCATCACTACCCCCTCAGCACCCCTACCCCCTCAGCATCACTACCCCCTCAGCATCACTACCCCCTCAGCATCACTACCCCCTCAGCACCACTACCCCCTCAGTACCCCTACACTACCCCCTCAGCACCACTACCCCCTCAGCACCACTACCCCTCAGCACCACTACCCCCTCAGCATCACTACCCCCTCAGCACCCCTACCCCCTCAGCACCACTACCCCCTCAGCATCACTACCCCCTCAGCATCACTACCCCCTCAGCACCACTACCCCCTCAGCACCACTACCCCCTCAGCATCACTACCCCCTCAGTACCCCTACCCCCTCAGCACCCCTACCCCCTCAGCATCACTACCCCCTCAGCACCACTACCCCCTCAGCATCACTACCCCCTCAGCACCACTACCCCCTCAGCATCACTACCCCCTCAGCATCACTACCCCCTCAGCACCCCTACCCCCTCAGCACCCCTACACTACCCCCTCAGCACCCCTACACTACCCCCTCAGCACCCCTACCCCCTCAGCACCCCTACCCCCTCAGCACCCCTACACTACCCCCTCAGCACCCCTACCCCCTCAGCACCCCTACACTACCCCCTCAGCTCCACTACCCCCTCAGCATCACTACCCCCTCAGCATCACTACCCCCTCAGCATCACTACCCCCTCAGCACCACTACCCCCTCAGCACCACTACCCCCTCAGCATCACTACCCCTCAGCACCACTACCCCCTCAGCTCCACTACCCCCTCAGCACCCCTACCCCCTCAGCACCCCTACACTACCCCCTCAACACCCCTACACTACCCCCTCAGCACCCCTACACTACCCCCTCAGCACCCCTACCCCCTCAGCACCCCTACCTCCTCAGCACCCCTACAGTACCTCCTCAGCACCCCCTAAGCTAGGTACTCAGAGGCCTTTACCTAGCCCCTCAGCACCCCTACACTACCCCCTCAGCACCCCTACACTACCCCCTCAGCACCCCTACAGTACCTCCTCAGCACCACTACCCCCTCAGCACCCCTACAGTACCCCCTCAGCACCACTACCCCCTCAGCACCCCTACAGTACCCCCTCAGCACCACTACCCCCTCAGCACCCCTACAGTACCCCCTCAGCACCCCTACACTACCCCCTCAGCACCCCCTAAGCTAGGTACTCAGAGGCCTTTACCTAGCCCCTCAGCACCCCTACAATACCCCCTCAGCACCCCTACACTACCCCCTCAGCACCCCCTAAGCTAGGTACTCAGAGGCCTTTACCTAGCCTGGGCCAAATTCACCTCATCCACCTTCAACGTGTAACACCCACCTATGTTCTAGGTTGAAAACTGCAAAGGTTAAGGCAGGAGGATTCTAATATCCCACAACTCTTTGTATAAATTAGGAAGAATTCTAAACTATACGACTAGCAATTAGAGTGGAAATAACAGGAAGTGAACGTTAGCAGTACAGAAAGGTTTTCATCAAAGTGGAAAAATACATTTCACAGTCGTAGTGAATTTCAGCTAACTACTCAGCACACACACACAGCATATCTGTTTTTGTGTCATTCAATTCATTTAAAAGCCATTTAATTTCTTGATTTCCAGACCACTGGTTGGGTTTTCAATGCTAATTCATTCAGATCAGCAACGGCTCTGGTCCAATGAATTATTAGCTAACGCTGCCACATGGAATTACTGACTTGTCTTCTCCTTGGGTAACCAAGCCTGCATCAGGCTGTTTCTCTATCTCTCTATCTGGGATATATTGTCTCTACCTTGGGTAACCAAGCCTGGATCAGGCTGTTTCTCTATCTCTCTTGGATATATTGTCTCTACCTTGGGTAACCAAGCCTGCATCAGGCTGTTTCTCTATCTCTCTATCTGGGATATATTGTCTCTACCTTGGGTAACCAAGCCTGCATCAGGCTGTTTCTCTCTCTCTCTCTCTCTGGGCTGTTAGTGGATATATTGTCTCTACCTTGGGTAACCAAGCCTGCATCAGGCTGTCTCTCTCTCTCTCTGGGCTGTTAGTGGATATATTGTCTCTACACTACGACTCAGAGGGGATAAATAGGTTAATGGTGGTGAACCAATCTGAAACTATTAAAGAGGATCATGCCGATTTTAATCCTCCTTCCTGTTGTCAAGACCTCCAGCATCACGTCTATCAGTGATCACAGCAATAAATATCAACGTCATAGTAAATGCATATTGTATTACAGGATATCTCTCTCTGTTGATGAAAATATGCTGGTGACAGTTATTATCCATAGCTTGCTGGAAGAATCTTACTTTTAAGTAAAAAAAAACAACAAAGATTGACATTACTGTGTCTTGAACCTCTGTCCCCACTGCCTTATCACATGAACACCCTGTGTTAGACGACATTGTCCATGTTAGACTGTCTGGATTCGTTCCCAGCTGAACGAGTGAGACCAGTCATTCCACCCCTCAGAGGTTAGGTCACAGAGTCTTCTTCTCTGTATTTACCATTTGTGGTTTTTCCACAATGAATACGAGGGGAAGCAGCACAAACCATAATGTTTGACATCCAGCTATGTGTTTCTAGCTGTGTGTTTCTAGCTGTGTGTTTCCAGCTGTGTGTTTCTAGCTGTGTGTCCCCGTTTCCAGCTGTGTTTCCAGCTGTGTGTTTCTAGCTGTGTGTCCCCCGTTTCCAGCTGTGTTTCCAGCTGTGTGTTTCTAGCTGGGTGTCCCCCGTTTCCAGCTGTGTGTATCCAGCTGTGTGTATCCAGTTGTGTGTTTCTAGCTGTGTGTCCCTAGCTGTGTGTCCCTAGCTGTGTGTTTCCAGCTGTGTGTTTCCAGCAGTGTGTTTCCAGTTTCCAGCGGTGTGTTCCCAGTTGTGTGTCCCCAGTTGTGTGTCCCCAGTTGTGTGTCCCCAGTTGTGTGTTTCCAGCTGCGTGTTTCCAGCTGTGTGTCCCCCGTTTCCAGCTGTGTGTTTCCAGCTGTGTGTTTCCAGCTTTGTGTGTTTCCAGCGGTGTGTTTCCAGCTGTGTGTCCCTGGCTGTGTGTCCCTAGCTGTGTGTCCCTAGCTGTGTGTTCCCAGCTGTGTGATTCTAGCTGTGTGCTTCCAGCTGTGTGTATCCCGTTTCCAGCTGTATGTTTTCAGCTGTGTGTCCCTTGCTGTGTGTCCCTTGCTGTGTGTCCCCAGCTGTGTGTTTCCAGCTGTGTGTTTCTAGCAGTGTGTTTCCAGTTTCCAGCGGTGTGTTCCCAGTTGTGTGTCCCCAGTTGTGTGTCCCCAGTTGTGTGTTTCCAGCTGCGTGTTTCCAGCTGTGTGTCCCCCGCTTCCAGCTGTGTGTTTCCAGCTGTGTGTCCCTTGCTGTGTGTCCCTTGCTGTGTGTCCCCAGCTGTGTGTTTCCAGCTGTGTGTTTCCAGCTTTGTGTGTTTCCAGCGGTGTGTTTCCAGCTGTGTGTCCCTGGCTGTGTGTCCCTAGCTGTGTGTCCCTAGCTGTGTGTTCCCAGTTGTGTGTTTCCAGCTGCGTGTTTCCAGCTGTGTGTCCCCCGTTTCCAGCTGTGTGTTTCCAGCTGTGTGTTTCCAGCTTTGTGTGTTTCCAGCGGTGTGTTTCCAGCTGTGTGTCCCTGGCTGTGTGTCCCTAGCTGTGTGTCCCTAGCTGTGTGTCCCTAGCTGTGTGTCCATAGCTGTGTGTTTCCAGCTGTGTGTTTCTAGCTGTGTGTTTCCAGCTGTGTGTTTCCAGCGGTGTGTTTCCAGCTGTGTGTTTCTAGCTGTGTGTTCCCAGCTGTGTGTTCCCAGCTGTGTGATTCTAGCTGTGTGCTTCCAGCTGTGTGTATCCCAGTTCCAGCTGTGTGTTTCCAGCTGTGTGTTTCTAGCTGTGTGTCCTCCGCTGTGTGTTTCCAGCTGTGTGTTTCTAGCTGTGTGTCCCCAGCTGTGTGTTTCCAGCTGTGTCTTTCCAGCTGTGTGTCCCCAGCTGTGTGTTCCCAGCTGTGTGATTCTAGCTGTGTGCTTCCAGCTGTGTGTATCCCGTTTCCAGCTGTGTGTTTCCAGCGGTGTGTTTCCAGCTGTGTGTTTCTAGCTGTGTGTTTCATCTATGGGTCCTGGTCAAAAGTAGTGCACTAAATAGGGAATAGGGTGCTATTTGAGACTAAATAGGGAATAGGGTGCTATTTGAGACTACATTTTATTGTTTATTTCACTTTTGTTAATGATCTACTTCACTTGCTTTGGCAATGTTAACATACATTACCGTTCAAAAGTTTTGGGTCACTTAGAAATGTCCTTGTTTTCCATGAAAACATACATGAAATGAGTTTCAAAATGAATAGGAAATAGAGTCAAGACATTGACAAGGTTATAAATAATGATTTTTAATTGAAATAATAATTGTGTCCTTCAAACTTTGCTTTCGTCAAAGAATCCTCCATTTGCAGCAATTACAGCCTTGCAGACCTTTGAGCATTCTAGTAGAGATTTTACCCCATGCTTCCCGTGTCACACCTTGATCCGTTTCACCTGTCCTTGTGCTTGTCTCCACCCCATCCAGGTGTTGCCCATCCTCCACATTATCCCCTGGGTATTTATACCTGTGTTCTCTGTTTGTCTGTTGCCAGTTCGTCTTGTTCGTCAAGTTTACCAGCGTTTGTCCTGTCAGCTCCTGTCTTATTCCAGCCTCTCTTTCTCGTCCTCCTGGTTTTTGACCCTTGCCTGTCCTGGCCCTATACCCGCCCGCCTGACCACTCTGCCTGACCCTGACCCTGACCTTGACCCTACCTGCCGACCTGTACCTTTACTCCTACTCTGGATTATCAACCCCTGCCTGCCTTGACCTGTCGTCTGCCTGTCCCTGACCCTGACCCTGACCCTGCCTGCCTTGACCTGTCGTCTGCCTGTCCCTGACCCTGACCCTGCTTGCCTTGACCTGTCGTCTGCCTGACCCTGCTTGCCTTGACCTGTCGTCTGCCTGTCCCTGACCCTGACCCTGCCTGCCTTGACCTGTCGTCTGCCTGTCCCTGACCCTGACCCTGCTTGCCTTGACCTGTAGTCTGCCTGTCCCTGACCCTTACCCTGACCCTTCCTGCCTTGACCTGTCGTCTGCCTGTCCCTGACCCTGTCCCTGACCCTATTGTTACTTCACACAGTCTGCATCTGGGTCTTACCTTGATACCTGATCTCCTGGAGCACCTCCCACGCACCTCCCACAAGTTAGATTGGCTTGATGGGCACTTGTTACGTACCATACGGTCAAGCTGCTCCCACAACAGCTCAATAGGGTTGAGATCCAGTGACTGTGCTGGCCACTCCATTATAGACCAGAATACCAGCTGACTGCTTCTTCCCTAAATCATTCTTGTATAGTTTGGAGCTGTGCTTTGGGTCATTGTCCTGTTGTAGGAGGAAATTGGCTCCAATTAAGCGCCATCCACAGGGTATGACAAGGCGTTGCAAAATGGAGTGATAGCCTTCCTTCTTCAAGATCCCTTTTACTCTGTACAAATCTCCCACTTTACCACCACCAAAGCACCCCCAGACCATCACATTGCCTCCACCATGCTGACAGATGGTGTCAAACACTCCTCCAGCATCTTTTCATTTTTTCTGTGTCTCACGAATGTTCTTCTTTGTGATCCGAACACCTCAAACTTAGATTCGTCTGTCCATAACACATTTTTTTCAATCTTCCTCTGCACAATGTCTGTGTTCTTTTGCCCATCTTAATCTTTTATTTTTATTGGCCAGTCTGAGATATGGCTTTTTCTTTGCAACTCTGCCTAGAAGGCCAGCATCCCGGAGTCGCCTCTTCACTGTTGACGTTGATACTGGTGTTTTGCGGGTACTATTTAATGAAGCTGCCAGTTGAGGACTTGTGAGGCGTCTGTTTCTCAAACTAGACACTCTAATGTACTTGTCCTCTTGCTCAGTTGTGCACCGGGGCCTCCCACTCCTCTTTCTTGTCTGGTTAGAGCCAGTTAGCGCTGTTCTGTGAAGGGAGTAGTACACAGCGTTGTACCAGATCTAAAGTTTCTTGGCAATTTCTCACATGGAATAGCCTTCATTTCTCAGAACAAGAATAGACTGATGAGTTTCAGAAGAAATTTCTTTGTTTCTGGCCATTTTGAGCCTGTAATCGAACCCACAAATGCTGATGCTCCAGATACTCAGCTAGTCCAGTTTTATTGCTTCTTTAATCAGGACAACAGTTTGCAGCTGTGCTAACATAATTGCAAAAGGGTTTTCTAATGATCAATTAGCCTTTTAAAACGATAAACTTGGATTAGCTAACAACATGCCATTGGAACACAGGAGTGATGGTTGCTGATAATGGGCCTCTGTACACCTATGTAGATATTCCATTAAAAATCAGCCGTTTCCAGCTACAATAGTCATTTACAACATTAACAATGTCTGCACTGTATTTTTTATCAATTTGATGACACCAAATGTTTCCCATGCCAATAAAGCCCTTAAATTGAATTGAATTGAGAGAGGTATGACAGAGAATATATCAAATCAAATGTTATTAGTCACATGCGCCGAATACAACAGGTGTAGACCTTACAGTGAAATGCTGAATACAACAGGTGTAGTAGACCTTACAGTGAAATGCTGAATACAACAGGTGTAGTAGACCTTACAGTGAAATGCTGAATACAACAGGTGTAGTAGACCTTACAGTGAAATGCTGAATACAACAGGTGTAGTAGACCTTACAGTGAAATGCTGAATACAACAGGTGTAGTAGACCTTACAGTGAAATGCTGAATACAACAGGTGTAGTAGACCTCACAGTGAAATGCTGAATACAACAGGTGTAGTAGACCTAACAGTGAAATGCTGAATACAACAGGTGTAGTAGACCTAACAGTGAAATGCTGAATACAACAGGTGTAGACCTTACAGTGAAATGCTGAATACAACAGGTGTAGACCTTACAGTGAAATGCTGAATACAACAGGTGTAGTAGACCTTACAGTGAAATGCTGAATACAACAGGTGTAGTAGACCTTACAGTGAAATGCTGAATACAACAGGTGTAGGTAGACCTTACAGTGAAATGCTGAATACAACAGGTGTAGTAGACCTCACAGTGAAATGCTGAATACAACAGGTGTAGTAGACCTTACAGTGAAATGCTGAATACAACAGGTGTAGTAGACCTCACAGTGAAATGCTGAATACAACAGGTGTAGTAGACCTTACAGTGAAATAACAATAGTGAGACTACATACAGGGGGTACCGGTACAGAGTCAATGTGGAGGCTATATACAGGGGGGTACCGGTACCGAGTCAATGTGGAGGCTATATACAGGGGGTACCGGTACAGAGTCAATGTGGAGGCTATATACAGGGGGTACCGGTACAGAGTCAATGTGGAGTCTATATACAGGGGGTACCGGTACAGAGTCAATGTGGAGGCTATATACAGGGTTTTACGGTACAGAGTCAATGTGGAGGCTATATACAGGGGGTACAGGTACAGAGTCAATGTGGAGGATATATACAGGGGGTACCGGTACAGAGTCAATGTGGAGGCTATATACAGGGAGGTACAGGTACAGAGTCAATGTGGAGGATATATACAGGGGGTACCGGTACAGAGTCAATGTGGAGGTTATATACAGGGGGTACAGGTACAGAGTCAATGTGGAGGCTATATACAGGGAGGTACCGGTACAGAGTCAATGTGGAGGCTATATACAGGGGGTACCGGTACAGAGTCAATGTGGAGGCTATATACAGGGGGTACCGGTACAGAGTCAATGTGGAGGCTATATACAGGGGGTACCGGTACAGAGTCAATGTGGAGGCTATATACAGGGAGGTACCGGTACAGAGTCAATGTGGAGGCTATATACAGGGGGTACCGGTACAGAGTCAATGGTTAGTTGATGTAGTATGTACATGTAGGTAGAGTTATTAAAGTGACTATGCATAGATTACAACAGAGAGTAGCGGTGGTGTAAAAGAGGGGGTGAGAGGACAGGACAGTAGAGAGTGTAGGAAGAAAGATATGAACACACAGAGAGAGAGAGAGAATATTTACAGGACGAGAGAGGGAGGAGAGCGAGAGAGAAAGAGAGAGAGAGAAAATTTACAGCAGGGGCGAAAATCTGATATCAACTTTGGAGGGGACAATTACATGAAATTTTCTCGAGCAATTCCTGAGGGGGACACCAAAAGTAGTGCTGTAACACATAGCCTACATTGTAATATGGTAAATGTATATTGAGGAACCAAAGAAATAAGGTGTTTGCCGTCCTCCTAACTACCGGTACCCAAAACTACACAACTAATCACAACAGCAATACCATTGCCTTTAACAAATCTTAGTTCAGTCACCAGTTTAAGTTGAGAGTGGGGGTATCCATGGCATTTTCCAATTATGTTCCTATTTTACAACAAAGACTCAACAAACTTACCTGAGACTCCCTGTCTCTGCCAGTCTGTCCCTGCATATCTGTCCCCAACTCTGCTGTCTGTGTGCCATCTGTTGCCTGCTCTGCCTAATGACATCATTGTGAAACATTTCCATTAGAATTTCATTTCTTTCTTATGAACATTTTATCAACTAGTCTTTGAGATATTAGGCTACTAGGGTTCTTACTTTGCGTTTTGGTGTATTGAAAAATACTCTGATGTCCGTCTTTTATTTTTCTGCCATTTTTCTACCTGGCTGGCTGGCTACACACACACACACAGTGTGTAGGTTATTTACAGTAGGAGATGGGCTTCTATCATCTTATCTTTTATCATTCTATTTGGGCTTCGATCTAAAAGGTAGCTAGCAAATGTGAAACGGATTAAAATGACGAGTTGACAGCTGTATGAGTTCACCATTTACACAACATATGCTGCAACCTTTTGTAATTTTAATAGTTTGTTTCATATTGGCTGGCTTCCAACAATAGCTGAATTTGCAAAGCTAGCGAGCACCAATTCCGTTTCAGTGGTGTTTGCTATAATCATTGCTACCCGGGTTAAATAAAGGTGAAATAAAAAAATAAAAAAAAAGTTCCCTTGCGACAATTTAGCTTTTGCAACGAGACCATTAAATATACTTAAGACAATGGTAGAAGAGAGTGTAGTTCTGTTCAGTTTGGACTTCAGTTTATCGCTAACCTTATCACAGGGACTTTGAAGCACTAACTTACATCATCTGCATGCTGATCTTGGAATAAATTGACGATAGCAAAGATTCCATCTTTGACGAGGCCACATAAATGGAATAGGTACTAGCTAGCTTAATAGTTAATATTTGCCCGCTAGCTCTGCATATTCAGCTAGTGTGTGTGCGCGATTGACTGGATTAACCTCACGTCAGTTACGTTCATTGAGTGCCTTTCAGACAGTAGATACGACCCCTCTGTTAGCTTGCCAAATAAGGAACTGGCAGTGGATCAAACCATTGTGAGGCAAAGGGTGGGGGGGTCGCAATCTTTTGAAACTTAAAAACGCGCTATTAAGTGTCTATAATCAGCACAATTGCTTTCATTGCGTATTATTAATATTATTTAAATTACATAGTTATGTTTCAGTGATATATTGGGGGGGACAAATCATATTTTTCCCAGGATGGGGGGGTCGTGTCCCCCCCGTCCCCCCCGGGATTTCCGCCCCTGATTTACAGGACGAGAGAGGGAGGAGAGCGAGAGAGAGAGAGAGAGAGAGAAAGAAAAGGTTAGATTCTGAAGTCTCGGGAGGACATCGGGTGGGCATGTGAGTTGACCCGGAAACACTTGTGGCCCTGAGGTATGGCTAAAGCCTCCTCCACTTAGACTGCCACAAGGCTTGTGCACCTCAACTGTCTCTCCTCTCCACACCTGAGGTCCGTCAGATACTACACATCCCAGCATTAGAGAGACTAATCCCAAACAGTCAGTGAGTGCATTAGAGAGACTAATCCCAAACAGTCAGTGGAAGCATTAGAGAGAATAATCCCAAACAGTCAGTGGTAAACAGAACAGCCATTTGTACACCATTTTTCTTTAATGTGTTTACGCTGTACCACCTATTGTGGAAAAATGCACTGAATATATATACTTCTAGTTAGCATCCATGACACACACACACACACACACACACACTGATTACTTCCACATGCCTACACCCCTTCCGGACCCCTTGCCTAACTCTCAACCAACTGCCCCCCTCTGCCTGCCTCACTGCCTCTTGTCTGTCTCCCTGTCTCTCTTGTCTGTCTCCCTGTCTCTCTTGTCTGTCTCCCTGTCTCTCCTGTCTGTCTCCCTGTCTCTCCTGTCTGTCTCCCTATCTCTCCTGTCTGTCTCCCTATCTCTCTTGCCCCTCTCCCTGCTCCTGTTCGAGAGACAGCGACAGAGACAGTGACAGCGAGCGACAGACAGACATACAGACAGACAGACAGACAGACAGAGACAGACAGACAGAAACAGGGAAGAATAGAGATGATGAAGAAGAGAGAGAGAGAAAGAATGAGATACAGAGATAGCAACAGAGAATGAGAAGAGAGGGAAGGGAGATTCAACTATCTGCCACCATAAGGTTAGTTCTGACAGTTCTGATACCCACGCATGTACTGTTATGTAATGTCCCTGTGATGTTCTGTTCTGTACTGGCCCTCTGATGTTCTGTTCTGTACTGGTCCTGTGATGTTCTGTTCTGTACTGGCCCTGTGATGTTCTGTTCTGTACTGGCCCTGTGATGTTCTGTTCTGTACTGGCCCTGTGATGTTCTGTTCTGGCCCTGTGATGTTCTGTTCTGTACTGGCCCTGTGATGTTGTGTTCTGTACTGGCCCTGTGATGTTCTGTTCTGTACTGGCCCTGTGGTGTTCTGTTCTGTACTGGCCCTGTGATGTTGTGTTCTGTACTGGCCCTGTGATGTTCTGTTCTGTACTGGCCCTGTGATGTTCTGTACTGGCCCTGTGATGTTCTGTACTGGCCCTGTGATGTTCTGTTCTGTACTGGCCCTGTGATTTTGTGTTTGTATTGGTTTTTACTATCCTTATGGAAACAAGGACATTTCGGATAAGTGGGGACATTTCGACCAATCCCCACAAGGAAAAAAGGCTATTTTAGGCATTAACGGTAAGGTTTAGAATAAGGATTAGGTTAAGGGTTAGAATTAGGATTAGGTTAAGGGTAAATAGGATTTTTAATGGGAATATTTGTTTGGTCCCCACAAGGATAGTAAAACAAACACGTGTGTCTGTGTTGGATCAGCTCCAGCCTTTTGGGGAGTCCCAACCTCGCGGCAAAACATTTTATGGCCCCCCCTTTTGACGGTGGAGAGAAATGTGTTTTTAAAGTTAATTTCCTGAGAAATGTGATGTTATTATTAACAGATACTGTACCTGGGTGCCTTGCAGCACTGGGTAGAAGTTCAGATCAGTCTGTTAGGAGCTAGCCTCAGTCTATGGACACCTATTTATTTAATGTATTTTTATTTAACAAGGCAAGCCAGTAAAGTAACAAATTCTTATCTACAATGACGGCCTACCCTGGCCAAACCCGGACGACGCTGGGCCAATTGTGCGCCACCCTATGGGAATCTCAATCACGGCCGGTTGTGATACAGCCTGGATTCGAACCAGGGTGTCTGTAGTGACGCCTACTAGCACTGAGAAGTAGTGCCTTAGACCGCTGCGCCACTCGGGAGCTGTTAAAGGGGAGAGCTCCAAGCCTAGTCCTGGACCAAAAAATGTAGAATCTCTATTGAAACACACAGAGAAATATAATGACACATTTTAGTTGTCTTAAAGGGGAGGATGAAACTAGTAGATGGTGGGTAAGGAGATGAAATGTTCTTAAAGGGGAGGATGAAACTAGTAGCTGGTGGGTAAGGAGGTGAGAGGGTCTTAAAGGGGAGGATGAAACTAGTAGCTGGTGGGTAAGGAGGTGAGAGGGTCTTAAAGGGGAGGATGAAACTAGTAGCTGGTGGGTAAGGAGGTGAGAGGGTCTTAAAGGGGAGGATGAAACTAGTAGCTGGTGGGTAAGGAGGTGAGAGGGTCTTAAAGGGGAGGATGAAACTAGTAGCTGGTGGGTAAGGAGGTGAGAGGGTTTTATAGGGGAAGATGGAGGATTAAAGTTGTCATCAGATTTATGATTCATTAAAAGCTAACCGTAATCTGGATTAATCTTTAATCCGTCAACTTTAAAAATAGAATCCTAACCATAATCCTTCCATTTGAAAGCTAGAATCCTAACCATAATCCTTCCATTTTAATTATCAGAAGGCCTTCCTCCTTCTTTTTTTATTCGTTGACTAACATGTTTATATTTCATTATTTTATCGATATCGTCGGTGTGGTGATCGCAAATAGAGGTGATTATTGAAGTCTTTGTTAACTCTTAGAGAACAGGAAGGAGGATGGCGTTGCTAAATCTGTCATCAGACCAATGATTAATTACGGGCATAACAGTAATTCTTTCAGCTAATGATTGTTCCACCACCATTAACTTGTTTTTTAATCCCCTCTGAGTGGTCCAGCAGGTTACCATGGAGTTACCAACTGGCGTTACCACGGTGACTCGTGACTCATGGTTACGACGTATTTGGGAAATGAATACCTGTTGAAGGTGCATCACACTTGCTAAGTATAAACACAACTGGAGACAGTATTGAAAAGGCAGCACTGCTGTACCTCCGGGAATAACTGGTTTATACAAAATGGCTCAGTTGGTAGAGCATGGTGTTTGCAACGCCAGGGTTGTGGGTTCGTATTCCCACGGGGGACCAGTACGGAGAAAAAATATATATGTATGAAAATGTAAGCACTCACTACTGTATGTCGCTCTGGATAAGAGCGTCTGCTAAATGACTAAAATGTAAATGTAGGTAGAACACTGTTGTATACCTTTTTTAATACAAAATATCTATTATACTTGTTTTGGATCCTAAATCTCTCATTCCCAAACGTTGTGATTTTTCCTTTGCCAACCTGTTCCTCAGTTGGCTTCATCCCAAATGACACCCTATTCCCTCTATGCAGTGTATTCGGAAAGTATTCACACCCCTTGACTTTTTCCATGTTTTGTTACATTGCAGCCTGTAGTCCACTTGTGGTAAATTCAATTGATTGGACATAATATGGAAAGGCACACATCTGTCTATATTAGGTCCCACAATTGACAGTGCATGTCAGAGCAAAAACCAAACCATGAGGTTGAAGGAATTGTCCGTAGAGCTCCGAGACAGGATTGTATCGAGGCACAGATCTGGGGAAGGGAACCAAAACATTTATGGAGCATTGAAGGTCCCCAAGAACACAGTGGCCTCCATCATTCTTAAAATGAAGAACCACCAAGACTCTTCCTAGAGCTGGTCGCCCGGTCAAACGGAGCAATCGGGGGGAGAAGGGCATTAGTCAGGACTAAGAACCTGACGGTCACTCTGACAGAGCTCCAGAGTTCCTCTGTGGAGATGGGAGAACCTTCCAGAAGGACAACCAGCTCTGCAGCACTCTACCAATCAGGCCTTTATGATAGAGTGGCCAGACGGAAGCCACTCCTCAGTAAAAGGCACATGACAGCCTGCTTGGAGGTTGCCAAAAGGCGCCTAAAGACTCTCAGACCATGAGAAACAAGATTCTCTGGTCTGATGAAACCAAGATTGAACTCTTTAGCTTGAATGCCAAGTGTCACGTCTGGAGGAAACCTGGTACCATCCCTACGGTTAAGCATGGTGGTGGCAGCATCATGCTGTGGGGATGTTTTTCAGCAGCAGGGACTGGGAGATTAGTCAGGATCGAGGGAAAGATGAACAGAGAAAAGCACATAGAAATCCTTGATGAAAACCTGTTCCAGAGCTCTCAGGACCTCAGACTGGGGCGACGGTTCAGCGTCCAACAGGACAACAACCCTAAGCACACAGTCAGTACAACGCTTCGGGACAAGTCTCTGAAAGTCCTTGAGTGGCCCAGCCAGAGTCCGGACTTGAACCTGATCTAACATCTTTGGAGAGACCTGAAAATAGCTGTGCAGCGATGAACCCCAACAAACCTGGCAGAACTTAAGAGGATCTGCAGAGAAGAATGGGAGAAACTCCACAAATACAGGTGTGCCAAGCTTGTAGCGTCATACCCAAGAAGACTCGAGGCTGTAATCACTGACAAAGGCGCTTCAACAAAGTACTTAGTGAAGGGTCTGAATACTTATGTAAATGTGATATATACGTTTTTTTATATATATATAAATGTGCAAACATTTCTAAACATGTTTTGCTTTGTCATTATGGGGTATTTTGTGTAGATTGATGAGGGGGGAAAAAAACTATTTAATCCATTTTAGAATAAGGCTGTATCGTAACAGAAATGTGTAAAAAGTCAAGTGGTCTGAATACTTTCCGTATGCTCTGTATCCTCTATGGGCCCTGGTCAG
>NC_042987.1:42565204-42627704 GCF_901001165.1 Salmo trutta | reverse complement strand
CACCCAGTTTAGCCTTCACCAAAATCAGATTTACTATTAGAAAAGTTTGATTACCTTTCCTGTTCTTCGTCAGAATGCACTCCCAGGACTTCTACTTCAATAACAAATGTAGGTTTGGTCCAAAATAATCCATAGTTATGTTCCATCAGCGACGTTTTGTTCGTGCGTTCTAGACTCTATCCCAATGGTAACTAAGGGTCGTGTGCGTGGCGCATAACGTGACAAAAGATTTCTAAATATTTCATTACCGTACTTCGAAGCATGTCAACCGCTGTTTAAAATCAATTTTTATGCAATTTTTCTCGTAAAAAAGCGATAATATTCCTACCGGGAATATGTGTTTCGGTAAATAGAGGGAAAAACAGAAAGGCGGGGGCGGCCAGTGCAGCCTAAGCCCTTTGTCCTCTGATAGACCACTTAGCAAAAGCGCTCGTGTGTTTCAGCCAGGGCTTTGAATTACGCCATTCAACTTTTTCCCGGGCTCTGAGAGCCCATTGGAGCCGTAGGAAGTGTCACGTAACAGCAGAGATCCTTTTGTAATGGATAGAGATGACAAAGAAGGGCAAGAAATGGTCAGACAGGGTACTTCCTGTACAGAATCTTCTCACGTTTTGGCCTGCCAAATGAGTTCTGTTATACACAGACACCATTCAAACAGTTTTAGAAACTTTGGAGTGTTTTCTATCCAAAGCTAATAATTATATGCATATTCTAGTTTCTGGGCAGGACTAATAATCAGATTAAATCGGGTACGTTTTTTATCCAGCCGTGAAAATACTGCCCCCTAGCCATAAGAGGTTAAGTATCTCTCTGTACGTATTTCATCTTTCCCTCGATCCTGACTAGACTCCTAGTCCCTGCCGCTGAAAAACATCCCCACAGCATGATGCTGGCACCACCATGCTTCACCGTTGGGATGGTGCCAGGTTTCCACCAGATGTGACGCTTGGCATTCAGGCCAATAAGCACAAACACATGCGCACACACACACACACAATTTCAAGCGTCACATGAAATTGCAGCAATTGTCTATATACCCTCAGTCGAGAGAGGAAGGAGTCAGTAGGAGAGAGGAAGGAGTCAGTAGGAGAGAGGAAGGAGACAGTATTAGAGAGAGGAAGGAGACAGTATTAGAGAGAGGAAGGAGACAGTAGGAGAGAGGAAGGAGTCAGTAGGAGAGAGAGAAGAGTCAGTAGGAGAGAGAGGAAGGAGTCAGTAGGAGAGAGAGGAAGGAGTCAGTAGGAGAGAGAGGAAGGAGTCAGTAGGAGAGAGAGGAAGGAGTCAGTAGGAGAGAGAGGAAGGAGTCAGTAGGAGAGAGAGGAAGGAGTCAGTAGGAGAGAGAGGGAAGGAGTCAGTAGGAGAGAGAGGAAGGAGTCAGTAGGAGAGAGAGGAAGGAGTCAGTAGGAGAGAGAGAAAGGAGTCAGTAGGAGAGAGAGGAAGGAGTAGTAGAGGAGAGAGGAAGGAGTCAGTATTAGAGAGAGGAAGGAGTCTAGTAGGAGAGAGACTGATGGATGGAGACAGTAGGAGAGAGACTGATGGATGGAGACAGTAGGAGAGAGGAAGGAGTCAGTAGGAGAGAGGAAGGAGTCAGTAGGAGAGAGGAAGGAGTCAGTAGGAGAGAGAGGAAGGAGTCAGTAGGAGAGAGAGGAAGGAGTCAGTAGGAGAGAGAGGAAGGAGTCAGTAGGAGAGAGAGGAAGGAGTCAGTAGGAGAGAGAGGAAGGAGTCAGTAGGAGAGAGAGGAAGGAGTCAGTAGGAGAGAGAGGAAGGAGTCAGTATTAGAGAGAGGAAGGAGTCAGTAGGAGAGAGGAAGGAGTCAGTAGGAGAGAGAGGAAGGAGTCAGTATTAGAGAGAGGAAGGAGTCAGTAGGAGAGAGGAAGGAGCAGTATGGAGAGAGGGAGGAGTCAGTAGGAGAGAGAGGAAGGAGTCAGTAGGAGAGAGAGGAAGGAGTCAGTAGGAGAGAGAGGAAGGAGTCAGTAGGAGAGAGGAGGAAGTCAGTAGGAGAGAGAGGAAGGAGTCAGTAGGAGAGAGGAAGGAGTCAGTAGAGAGAGAGAGAAGGAGTCAGTAGGAGAGAGGAAGGAGTCAGTATTAGAGAGAGGAAGGAGTCAGTAGGAGAGAGAGGAAGGAGTCAGTAGGAGAGAGAGGAAGGAGTCAGTAGGAGAGAGAAAGGAGTCAGTAGGAGAGAGGAAGGAGTCAGTAGGAGAGAGAGGAAGGAGTCAGTAGGAGAGAGAGGAAGGAGTCAGTAGGAGAGAGAGGAAGGAGTCAGTATTAGAGAGAGGAAGGAGTCATGAGAGAGAGGAAGGAGTCAGTAGGAGAGAGAGGAAGGAGTCAGTAGGAGAGAGGAAGGAGTCAGTAGGAGAGAGGAAGGAGTCAGTAGGAGAGAGAGGAAGGAGTCAGTAGGAGAGAGAGAAAGGAGTCAGTAGGAGAGAGGAAGGAGTCAGTAGGAGAGAGGAAGGAGTCAGTAGGAGAGAGGAAGGAGGTCGTAGGAGATGAGAGGAAGGATGGTCAGTAGGAGGAGAGAGGAAGGATGTCAGAGGAGAGAGGAAGGAGTAAAGTAGGAGAGAGAGGAAGGAGTCAGTAGGAGAGAGAGGAAGGAGTCAGTAGGAGAGAGAGGAAGGAGTCAGTCAGTAGAGAGAGGAAGGAGACAGTAGGAGAGAGAGGAAGGAGTCAGTAGGAGAGAGAGGCAGGAGTCAGTTAGGAGAGAGGGAAGGGAAGACAGTAGGAGAGAGGAAGGAGTCAGTAGGAGAGAGAGGAAGGAGTCAGTAGGAGAGAGAGGAAGGAGTCAGTAGGAGAGAGGAAGGAGTCAGTAGGAGAGGAGGGACGGAGTCAGTAGGAGAGAGAGGAAGGAGTCAGTAGGAGAGAGAGGAAGGAGTCAGTAGGAGAGAGAGGAAGGAGGCAGTAGGGAGAGAGGAAGGAGTCAGTAGGAGAGAGGAATGAGTTCAGTAGGAGAGGAGAGGAGGAGTCAGTAGGAGAGAGGAAGGAGTCAGTAGGAGAGAGAGGAAGGAGTCAGTAGGAGAGAGGAAGGAGTCAGTAGAGAAGAGAGAAGGAGTCAGTAGGAGAGAGGAAGGAGTCAGTAGGAGAGAGGAAGGAGTCAGTATTAGAGAGAGGAAGGAGTCAGTAGGAGAGAGGAAGGAGTCAGTAGGAGAGAGAGGAAGGAGTCAGTAGGAGAGAGAGGAAGGAGTCAGTAGGAGAGAGGAAGGAGTCAGTAGGAGAGAGGAAGGAGTCAGTAGGAGAGAGGAAGGAGTCAGTAGGAGAGAGAGGAAGGAGTCAGTAGGAGAGAGGAAGGAGTCAGTAGGAGAGAGAGGAAGGAGTCAGTAGGAGAGAGAGGAAGGAGTCAGTAGAGGAGGAAGGAGTCAGTAGGAGAGAGGAAGGAGTCAGTAGGAGAGAGAGGAAGGATGTCAGTAGGAGAGAGAGGAAGGAGTCAGTAGGAGAGAGGAAGGAGGTCAGTAGGAGAGAGGAAGAGTCAGTAGGAGAGAGAGGAAGGAGTCAGTAGGAGAGAGAGGAAAGGAGTCAGTAGGAGAGAGGAAGGAGTCAGTAGAGAGAGAGGAAGGAGTCAGTAGAGAGAGGAAGGGAGTCATTAGGAGAGGAAGGAGTTCAGTAGGAGAGAGAGGAAGGAGGTCAGTAGGAGAGAGAGGAAGGAGTCAGTAGAGAGAGAGGAAGGAGTCAGTAGGAGGAGGAGGAAGGAGTCAGTAGGAGAGAGAGGAAGGAGTCAGTAGGAGAGAGGGAAGGAGTCAAGTAGGAGGAGAGAGGAAGGAGTCCAGTAGTAGAGAGGATGGAAGGATGTCAGTAGGAGAGAGGAAGGAGTCAGTAGGAGAGAGAGGAAGGAGTCAGTAGGAGGAGAGGAAGGAGTCAGTAGGAGAGAGAGGAAGGAGTCAGTAGGAGAGAGAGGAAGGAGTCAGTAGGAGAGAGGAAGGAGTCAGTAGGAGAGAGAGGAAGGAGTCAGTAGGAGAGAGAGGAAGGAGTCAGTAGGAGAGAGGAAGGAGTCAGTAGGA
Source organism: Salmo trutta (assembly GCF_901001165.1). Classification (NCBI taxonomy): domain Eukaryota; kingdom Metazoa; phylum Chordata; class Actinopteri; order Salmoniformes; family Salmonidae; genus Salmo; species Salmo trutta. The sequence goes on along the minus strand of NC_042987.1, from coordinate 42,623,715 downwards.
GAGAGAGGAAGGAGTCAGAGGAGAGAGGAAGGAGTCAGTAGAGAGAGAGGAAGGAGTCAGTAGGAGAGAGGAAGGAGTCAGTAGGAGAGAGAGGAAGGAGTCAGTAGGAGAGAGAGGAAGGAGACAGTAGGAGAGAGAGGAAGGAGTCAGTAGGAGAGAGGAAGGAGTCAGTAGGAGAGAGAGGAAGGAGTCAGTAGGAGAGAGAGGAAGGAGTCAGTAGGAGAGAGGAAGGAGTCAGTAGGAGAGAGGGAGGAGTCAGTAGGAGAGAGAGGAAGGAGTCAGTAGGAGAGAGAGGAAGGAGTCAGTAGGAGAGAGAGGAGGAGTCAGTATTAGAGAGAGGAAGGAGTCAGTAGGAGAGAGGAAGGAGTCAGTAGGAGAGAGAGGAAGGAGTCAGTAGGAGAGAGAGGAAGGAGTCAGTAGGAGAGAGAGGAAGGAGTCAGTATTAGAGAGAGGAAGGAGTCAGTAGGGAGAGGAAGGAGTCAGTAGGGAGAGAGGAAGGAGTCAGTAGGAGAGAGAGGAAGGAGTCAGTAGAGGAGAGGAAGGAGTCAGTAGGAGAGAGAGGAAGGAGTCAGTAGGAGAAGGAAGGAGTCAGTATTAGAGAGGAAGGAGTCAGTAGGAGAGAGGAAGGAGTCAGTAGAGAGAGAGGAAGGAGTCAGCAGGAGAGAGAGGAAGGAGTCAGTAGGAGAGAGAGGAAGGAGTCAGTAGGAGAGAGAGGAAGGAGTCAGTAGGAGAGAGAGGAAGGAGTCAGTAGGAGAGAGAGGAAGGAGTCAGTAGGAGAGAGGAAGGAGTCAGTAGGAGAGAGAGGAAGGAGTCAGTAGGAGAGAGAGGAAGGAGTCAGTAGGAGAGAGGAAGGAGTCAGTAGGAGAGAGAGGAAGGAGTCAGTAGGAGAGAGGAAGAGGCAGTAGGAGAGGAAGGAGTCAGTAGGAGAGAGAGGAAGGAGTCAGTAGAGAGAGAGGAGTCAGTAGGAGAGAGAGGAAGGAGTCAGTAGGAGAGAGAGGAAGGAGTCAGTAGGAGAGAGAGGAAGGAGTCAGTATTAGAGAGAGCGGAAGGAGGTCAGTAGAGAGAGGAAGGAGTCAGTAGGAGAGGAAGGAGTCAGTAGGAGAGAGAGGAAGGAGTCAGAGGAGAGAGAGGAAGGAGTCAGTAGGAGAGAGAGGAAGGAGTGGAGTAGGAGGAGAGAGGAAGGAGTCAGTAGGAGAGAGGAAGGAGTCAGTAGGAGAGAGAGGAAGGAGTCAGTAGGAGAGAGGAAGGAGTCAGTAGGAGAGAGAGGAAGGAGTCAGTAGGAGAGAGAGGAAGGAGTCAGTAGGAGAGAGGAAGGAGTCAGTAGGAGAGAGAGAAGGAGGCAGTAGGAGGAGAGGAAGGAGTCAGTAGGAGAGAGAAGGATCAGTGGAGAGAGACGGAAGTAGTAGGAGAGAGAGGAAGGAGTCAGTAGGAGAGAGAGAGAAGGAGTCAGTAGGAGAGAGGAAGAGTCAGTAGGGAGAGGAATGGAGTCAGTAGGAGAGAGGAAGGAGTCAGTAGGAGAGAGAGGAAGGAGTCAGTAGGAGAGAGAGGAAGGAGTCAGTAGGAGAGAGAGGAAGGAGTCAGTAGAGAGAGAGGAAGGAGTCGGGGGGAGAGAGAAGGAGTCAGTAGGAGAGAGAGGAAGGAGTCAGTAGGAGAGAGAGGAAGGAGTCAGTAGGAGAGAGAGGAAGGAGTCAGTAGGAGAGAGAGGAAGGAAGTCAGTAGGAGAGAGAGAAGGACGTCAGTAGGAGAGAGGCAGGAGGTCAGTAGGAGAGAGAGGAGGAAGTCAGTAGGAGAGAGAGGAAGGAGTCAGTATTGAGGCGAGAGGAAGGAGTCAGTAGGAGAGAGGAAGGAGTCAGTAGGAGAGAGAGGAAGGAGTCAGTAGGAGAGAGAGGAAGGAGTCAGTAGGAGAGAGAGGAAGGAGTCAGTAGTAGAGAGAGGAAGGAGTCAGTAGGAGAGAGGAAGAGGTCAGTAGGAGAGAGAGGAAGGAGTCAGTAGTAGGAGAGGAAGGAGTCAGTAGGAGGAGGAAGGAGTCAGTAGGAGAGAGGAAGGAGTCAGTAGGAGATAGAGGAAGGAGTCAGTAGGAGAGAGAGGAAGGAGTCAGTAGGAGAGAGAGGAAGGAAGCAGTAGGAGAGAGGGAAGGAGTCAGTAGGAGAGAGAGGAAGGAGTCAGTAGGAGAGAGGAGAGTCAGTAGGGAGAGGAAGGGTCAGTAGGAGAGAGAGGAAGGAGTCAGAGAGAGAGAGAGAGGAGGAGTCAGTATTAGAGAGAGGAAGGAGTCAGTAGGAGAGAGGAAGGAGTCAGTAGGAGAGAGAGGAAGGAGTCAGTAGGAGAGAGGAAGGAGTCAGTAGGAGAGAGAGGAAGGAGTCAGTAGGAGAGAGGAAGGAGTCAGTAGGAGAGAGAGGAAGGAGTCAGTAGGAGAGAGGAAGGAGTCAGTAGGAGAGAGGAAGGAGTCAGTAGGAGAGAGAGGAAGGAGTCAGTAGGAGAGAGAGGAAGGAGTCAGTAGGAGAGAGGAAGGAGTCAGTAGGAGAGAGGAAGGAGTCAGTAGGAGAGAGGAAGGAGTCAGAGAGAGAGAGGAAGGAGTCAGTAGGAGAGAGAGGAAGGAGTCAGTAGGAGAGGAAGGAAGGGTCAGTAGGAGGAGAGGAAGGAGTCAGTAGGAGAGAGGAAGGAGTCAGTAGGAGAGAGGGAGTCAGTATTAGAGAGAGGAAGGAGTCAGTAGGAGAGAGAGGAAGGAGTCAGTAGGAGAGAGAGGAAGGAGTCAGTAGGAGAGAGAGAAAGGAGTCAGTAGGAGAGAGGAAGGAGGTCAGTAGGAGAGAGAGGAAGGAGTCAGTAGGAGAGAGAGGAAGGAGTCAGTAGGAGAGAGAGGAAGGAGTCAGTAGGAGAGAGAGGAAGGAGTCAGTAGGAGAGAGAGGAAGGAGTCAGTAGGAGAGAGAGAGGAAGGAGTCAGTAGGAGAGAGGGAGGAGTCGTAGGAGAGAGAGAGGAAGGAGTCAGTAGGAGAGAGAGGAAGGGTCAGTAGGAGAGAGGAAGGAGTCAGTAGGAGAGAGAGGAAGGAGTCAGTAGGAGAGAGAGGAAGGAGTCAGTAGGAGAGAGAGGAAGGAGTCAGTATTTAGAGAGAGGAAGGAGTCAGTAGTAGAGAGAGGAAGGAGTCAGTAGGAGAGAGAGGAAGGAGTCAGTAGGAGAGAGAGGAAGGAGTCAGTAGGAGAGAGGAAGGAGTCAGTAGGAGAGAGGAAGGAGTCAGTAGGAGAGAGAGGAAGGAGTCAGTATTAGAGAGAGGAAGGAGTCAGTAGGAGAGAGGAAGGAGTCAGTAGGAGAGAGAGGAAGGAGTCAGTAGGAGAGAGGAAGGAGTCAGTAGGAGAGGAAGGAGTCAGTAGGAGAGAGGAAGGAGTCAGTAGGAGAGAGAGGAAGGAGTCAGTAGGAGAGAGAGAGAGGAGTCAGTAGGAGAGAGGAAGGAGTCAGTAGGAGAGAGAGGAAGGAGTCAGTAGGAGAGAGAGGAAGGAGTCAGTAGGAGAGAGAGGAGAGAGTAGGAGTAGGAGAGAGGGAGGGAGTCAGTAGGAGAGAGGAAGGAGTCAGTAGGAGAGAGAGGAAGGAGTCAGTAGGAGAGAGAGAAGGAGTCAGTAGGAGAGAGAGGAAGGAGTCAGTAGGAGAGAGGAAGGAGTCAGTATTAGAGAGAGGAAGGAGTCAGTAGGAGGAGAGAGGAAGGAGTCAGTAGGGAGAGAGGAAGGAGTCAGTAGGGAGAGAGGCAAGAGTCAGTAGGAGAGACGGAAGGACGTCAGTAGGAGAGAAGGAGGAGGAGAGGAAGGAGTCAGTAGGAGAGAGAGGAAGGAGTCAGTAGGGATGAGAGGAAGGAAGTCAGTCGGAGAGAGAGGAAGGAGTCAGTAGGAGAGAGAGGAAGGATAGTCAGTGAAGGAGAGAGAGGAAGGAGTCAGTAGGAGAGAGAGAAGGAGGTCATAGTAGAGAGGAAGGACGTCAGTAGGAGAGGAGAGGAAGGAGTCAGTAGGAGCGAGGAAGGAGTCATGAGAGAAGGAAGGAGTCAGTTAGTAGAGAGAGGAGTCAGTAGGCGGAGAGGCAGGAGTCAGTAGGAGAGAGAGGAAGGAGTCAGTAGGAGAGAGAGGAAGGGTCAGAGGAGAGAGAGGAAGGAGTCAGTAGGAGGAGAGAGGAAGGAGTCAGTAGGAGAGAGGAGGAAGTCAGTAGGAGAGAGGAAGGAGTCAGTATTAGAGAGAGGAAGGAGTCAGTAGGAGAGAGGAAGGAGTCAGTAGGAGAGAGAGGAAGGAGTCAGTAGGAGAGAGAGGAAGGAGTCAGTAGGAGAGAGAGGAAGGAGTCAGTATTAGAGAGAGGAAGGAGTCAGTAGGAGAGAGGAAGGAGTCAGTAGGAGAGAGAGGAAGGAGTCAGTAGGAGAGAGAGGAAGGAGTCAGTAGGAGAGAGGAAGGAGTCAGTAGGAGAGAGGAAGGAGTCAGTAGGAGAGAGAGGAAGGAGTCAGTAGGAGAGAGAGGAAGGAGTCAGTAGGAGAGAGGAAGGAGTCAGTAGGAGAGAGAGGAAGGAGTCAGTAGGAGAGAGAGGAAGGAGTCAGTAGGAGAGAGAGGAAGGAGTCAGTAGGAGAGAGGAAGGAGTCAGTAGGAGAGAGAGGAAGGAGTCAGTAGGAGAGAGAGGAAGGAGTCAGTAGGAGAGAGGAAGGAGTCAGTAGGAGAGAGAGGAAGGATTCAGTAGGAGAGAGAGATGAAGGAGTCAGTAGGAGAGAGAGGAAGGAGTCAGTATTAGAGAGAGGAAGGAGTCAGTAGGAGAGAGGAAGGAGTCAGTAGGAGAGAGAGGAAGGAGTCAGTAGGAGAGAGAGGAAGGAGTCAGTAGGAGAGAGGAAGGAGTCAGTAGGAGAGAGGAAGGAGTCAGTAGGAGAGAGAGGAAGGAGTCAGTAGGAGAGAGAGGAAGGAGTCAGTAGGAGAGAGAGGAAGGATTCAGTAGGAGAGAGGAAGGAGTCAGTAGGAGAGAGAGGAAGGAGTCAGTAGGAGAGAGAGGAAGGAGTCAGTAGGAGAGAGAGGAAGGAGTCAGTAGGAGAGAGAGGAAGGAGTCAGTAGGAGAGAGAGGAAGGAGTCAGTAGGAGAGAGAGGAAGGAGTCAGTAGGAGAGAGGAAGGAGTCAGTAGGAGAGAGGAAGGAGTCAGTAGGAGAGAGAGGAAGGAGTCAGTAGGAGAGAGAGGAAGGAGTCAGTAGGAGAGAGAGAGAAGGAGTCAGTAGGAGAGAGGAAGGAGTCAGTAGGAGAGAGGAAGGAGTCAGTAGGAGAGAGAGGAAGGAGACAGTAGGAGAGAGGAAGGAGTCAGTAGGAGAGAGGAAGGAGTCAGTAGGAGAGAGAGGAAGGAGTCAGTAGGAGAGAGGAAGGAGTCAGTAGGAGAGAGAGGAAGGAGTCAGTAGGAGAGAGGAAGGAGTCAGTAGGAGAGAGAGGAAGGAGTCAGTAGGAGAGAGAGGAAGGAGTCAGTAGGAGAGAGGAAGGAGTCAGTAGGAGAGAGAGGAAGGAGTCAGTAGGAGAGAGGAAGGAGTCAGTAGGAGAGAGAGGAAGGAGTCAGTAGGAGAGAGGGGAAGGAGTCAGTAGGAGAGAGAGGAAGGAGTCAGTAGTAGAGAGAGGAAGGAGTCAGTAGGAGAGAGAGGAAGGAGTCAGTAGGAGAGAGGAAGGAGTCAGTATTAGAGAGAGGAAGGAGTCAGTAGGAGAGAGGAAGGAGTCAGTATTAGAGAGAGGAAGGAGTCAGTAGGAGAGAGGAAGGAGTCAGTAGGAGAGAGGAAGGAGTCAGTAGGAGAGGAGAGGAGAGAGAGGAGTCAGTAGGAGAGAGAGGAAGGAGTCAGTAGGAGAGAGAGGAAGGAGTCAGTAGGAGAGAGGAAGGAGTCAGTAGGAGAGAGAGGAAGGAGTCAGTATTAGAGAGAGGAAGGAGTCAGTAGGAGAGAGAGGAAGGAGTCAGTAGGAGAGAGAGGAAGGAGTCAGTAGGAGAGAGAGGAAGGAGTCAGTAGGAGAGAGGAAGGAGTCAGTAGGAGAGAGAGGAAGGAGTCAGTAGGAGAGAGAGGAAGGAGTCAGTAGGAGAGAGGAAGGAGTCAGTAGGAGAGAGAGGAAGGAGTCAGTAGGAGAGAGGAAGGAGTCAGTATTAGAGAGAGGAAGGAGTCAGTAGGAGAGAGGAAGGAGTCAGTAGGAGAGAGAGGAAGGAGTCAGTAGGAGAGAGGAAGGAGTCAGTAGGAGAGAGGAAGGAGTCAGTAGGAGAGAGGAAGGAGTCAGTAGGAGAGAGGAAGGAGTCAGTAGGAGAGAGGAAGGAGTCAGTAGGAGAGAGGAAGGAGTCAGTAGGAGAGAGAGGAAGGAGTCAGTAGGAGAGAGAGGAAGGAGTCAGTAGGAGAGAGGAAGGAGTCAGTAGGAGAGAGAAGGAGTCAGTAGGAGAGAGAGGAAGGAGTCAGTATTAGAGAGAGGAAGGAGTCAGTAGGAGAGAGGAAGGAGTCAGTAGGAGAGAGGAAGGAGTCAGTAGGAGAGAGAGGAAGGAGTCAGTAGGAGAGAGAGGAAGGAGTCAGTAGGAGAGAGAGGGGGAACGATATACACATTAACCCAATGACGTGATTTGGAGGATTTCTACTTCTTCTAAATCTTTTTAAATATCGTGTGTTTGAGCTACATACTTATGTTGGTGAGACAAGGACATTTATTTTCTTTGGCAGACCTTATTTTTGTATTGACATTTTGTCAATAAAACTCATGAATGAAACTGTTTACGTCCAAAAAAACATGGTAAAACACTTAATTGTGATGCTAAATATAAAGGAAATCAGATAAATGAAAAGTGCTTTTCTTTCCCATCGTCAAGCATCAAAGCTCGCTTTGCTTCACACACATGGGGTCAGTCACACAGACAGCCAGACAGCTCTGTGCTGAAGGACACAGTAGGATGCTGAAGAATGAGTCAGCTTCCTGTAGTGCTGGCCCAAGGCTGTGTGTGTGTGTGTGTGTGTGTGTGTGTGTGTGTGTGTGTGTGTGTGTGTGAGAGCTTTGACGATCTCAGATAAACCTGGATTTTCACTGACTGAATCATGTAAAAGTGGTGAAGCTCCTTCTGAAGACAAAAAAGTAAAAGACAATAATCTCTAAATAAAGACGCTGACTTAAGGCTACTAAACTACCAAGCCTGCTAGGACAGGACAGAGGTACCAAGCCTGCTAGGACAGGACAGAGGTACCAAGCCTGCTAGGACAGGACAGAGGTACCAAGCCTGCTAGGACAGGACAGAGGTACCAAGCCTGCTAGGACAGGACAGAGGTACCAAGCCTGCTAGGACAGGACAGAGGTACCAAGCCTGCTAGGACAGGACAGAGGTACCAAGCCTGCTAGGACAGGACAGAGGTACCAAGCCTGCTAGGACAGGACAGAGGTACCAAGCCTGCTAGGACAGGACAGAGGTACCAAGCCTGCTAGGACAGGACAGAGGTACCAAGCCTGCTAGGACAGGACAGAGGTACCAAGCCTGCTAGGACAGGACAGAGGTACCAAGCCTGCTAGGACAGGACAGAGGTGTGAAAGCACTTGAGCCCACCAATGGCAGCAGAGCATCACAGCCCCACCCTCTGTGACATGGTGACCCCCCCCGTGCAGAAGTCATCACTGTATAGTAGTACCTTTTAAATATGAAAAACAACACTGGAATAAGTACTAAAATATAAGCTTCTCAAGGACAGACCAAAGACATTTTTCTGATTTTTAAAAGGAGGGAGAGGAAGACAAGGCCCAGCTAACAGAGGACCACACAGCCCAGCTAACAGAGGAACACACAGCCCAGCTAACAGAGGACCACACAGCCCAGCTAACAGAGGAACACACAGCCCAGCTAACAGAGGAACACACAGCCCAGCTAACAGAGGACCACACAGCCCAGCTAACAGAGGAACACACAGCCCAGCTAACAGAGGACCACACAGCCCAGCTAACAGAGGAACACACAGCCCAGCTAACAGAGGACCACACAGCCCAGCTAACAGAGGACTACACAGCCCAGCTAACAGAGGACCACACAGCCCAGCTAACAGAGGACCACACAGCCCAGCTAACAGAGGACCACACAGCCCAGCTAACAGAGGAACACACAGCCCAGCTAACAGAGGACCACACAGCCCAGCTAACAGAGGAACACACAGCCCAGCTAACAGGGGAACACACAGCCCAGCTAACAGAGGACCACACAGCCCAGCTAACAGAGGACCACACAGCCCAGCTAACAGAGGACCACACAGCCCAGCTAACAGAGGAACACACAGCCCAGCTAACAGAGGACCACACAGCCCAGCTAACAGAGGACCACACAGCCCAGCTAACAGAGGACCACACAGCCCAGCTAACAGAGGACCACACAGCCCAGCTAACAGAGGACCACACAGCCCAGCTAACAGAGGACCACACAGCCCAGCTAACAGAGGACCACACGGCCCAGCTAACAGAGGACCACACAGCCCAGCTAACAGAGGACCACACAGCCCAGCTAACAGAGGACCACACAGCCCAGCTAACAGAGGACCAGCTAACAGAGGAACACACAGCCCAGCTAACAGAGGACCAGCTAACAGAGGAACACACAGCCCAGCTAACAGAGGACCACACAGCCCAGCTAACAGAGGAACACACAGCCCAGCTAACAGAGGACCACACAGCCCAGCTAACAGAGGACCACACAGCCCAGCTAACAGAGAAACACACAGCCCAGCTAACAGAGGAACACACAGCCCAGCTAACAGAGGACCACACAGCCCAGCTAACAGAGGACTACACAGCCCAGCTAACAGAGGACCACACAGCCCAGCTAACAGAGGACCACACAGCCCAGCTAACAGAGGACCACACAGCACAGCTAACAGAGGACCACACAGCCCAGCTAACAGAGGACCACACAGCCCAGCTAACAGAGGACCACACAGCCCAGCTAACAGAGGACCACACAGCCCAGCTAACAGAGGACCACACAGCCCAGCTAACAGAGGACCACACAGCCCAGCTAACAGAGGACCACACAGCCCAGCTAACAGAGGACCACACAGCCCAGCTAACAGAGGACCACACAGCCCAGCTAACAGAGGAACACACAGCCCAGCTAACAGAGGACCACACAGCCCAGCTAACAGAGGACCACACAGCCCAGCTAACAGAGGACCACACAGCCCAGCTAACAGAGGAACACACAGCCCAGCTAACAGAGGACCACACAGCCCAGCTAACAGAGGACCACACAGCCCAGCTAACAGAGGAACACACAGCCCAGCTAACAGAGGACCACACAGCCCAGCTAACAGAGGAACACACAGCCCAGCTAACAGAGGACCACACAGCCCAGCTAACAGAGGAACACACAGCCCAGCTAACAGAGGACCACACAGCCCAGCTAACAGAGGACCACACAGCCCAGCTAACAGAGGACCACACAGCCCAGCTAACAGAGGAACACACAGCCCAGCTAACAGAGGACCACACAGCCCAGCTAACAGAGGACCACACAGCCCAGCTAACAGAGGACCACACAGCCCAGCTAACAGAGGACCACACAGCCCAGCTAACAGAGAAACACACAGCCCAGCTAACAGAGGACCACACAGCCCAGCTAACCCTCCGATACCCACTGAGGAAAGACAAAAGCCAAAGATTGTGCTTCTCATAGATTCTAATGGGAAATACATTGATGAGAAGAAAGACTTTCTCGAAAGACAAAGCTAAACTCTGGTGCCCAAACAGTCGACGTGACCTGGAGCTGCTGTGAAAGGACCTACTAGGGCCTCCTAGCCACATCATCATTCACACCGGCACAAATGACATTGATGCCCAGCAGGAAAGGGAGTGATTGGAAAAAGCCTCTTCCACATTCTCAACTCAAGAGTGGTTATCTCCAACCTGCTACCACGAAAATACTTTCACCCTGCCACCATGCAGCGGGGTAAATGCAACCATTTGGAAAGCATCTATTACCAGGTAGACCTCTACAAAGTGACAGTCACATTTTCCAGGACTCTGAAAGACATCACACTCAACCTAGTCAATGTCCAGACCTAAAACCCAATAGAGATGTTGTGGCAGGACTTGAAACGAGCAGTTCACGCTTGAAAATTGTATGGATGATTCTACAATGTTTATTTTATGGTGCAAAAAAAAAACATTGACCTGATGTTACAAGAACATTCAGCTGATGTTACAAGAACATTGACGGTCCCCTGTAGCCCAGTTGGTAGAGCGTGGTGTTTGCAACGCCAGGGCTGTGGGTTCGATTCCCACGGGGGGGACCAGTACGGAGAAAAAATGTGTGAAATGTATGTATTCACTACTGTAAGTCGCTCTGGATAAGAGCGTCTGCTAACATGTAAACATTCCCAGAACATATTTATTCTGTTCTTTAAAAGGTTCCTGGTGTGTTTCTTTAGGTTGTGGGAACATTGTGGGGATATGACATGAAAGAGGTTCCCAAAATCTGTCCTGTTGTGCTGACGTTCAAATAATGTTTGTATAAGGGCTACACAAAACATTCCTTTGATGTTGACAGAATGTTGACAGAAGAACAGACTTACTGAATTATTTAAAGGTTTTAATTAGGTTGTGGTAACAGTGTGGGTACATTACAAGAAATAGGTTCCCAAAAAAAAACACAAAATGTGCTCACTTGTGATGACTTTCATACAATTTTGAAGGTTTCACAGGATATTCGTATAATGATTGTAAGAATGTTGACAGAACACCTGGTCTAAGTTCTATAAAGGTTCCCAGTACATTTAATCAAGTTATGGGAGTTGTCTGGGACGTTGCAAGAATATTCTTGTGATACCATAAAAGCTGGAGCAATGACACACATTTCAGCAAATAAACACCTGTTTAAAAATAACGGCGAATCTAAATGAATTGTTTACAAGATTAAATGTTTGATTTGTTACATTAAATAATTCAGTAATGATAAATCATACGTTTTTAATCGCCAGTAAGAAACTGCTAGCCGTTGGCTGCTAACAGCTGAGAACTGCTAGCTAACGGGCAAGCACAAAAACAATAAACAACTTTGAGAGTACAGACCCCCAGAAATCAGACGGGCGCCCTCTAGTGGCAAAAATAAGAACGGACGAAAATGACAGTCAAAGAGGAGAATAATTATTGTCAAGCATAATTTTTGTATTATTATTTAAATAGATGCATACTAAGACAAAAGAAACGTGAAACAGTGTGAAACGAAGAAATTGATTAAAATGCTGGAAGTGAACGCTGGAATTAAACAATTAACTATGTAAATTAGCTAAATCTGTGTGCATTAAGGAAATAAGGAAATAGACGCCAAGCTACTAATAGAGATCTGTCTCAAAGAGAAGCCTGCCTCTAATAGAAGCCTGCCTCTAATAGAAGCCTGCCTCTAATAGAAGCCTGTTGTGTTCAGTGATTTAAGCAAATTAATTCCTGGGATATTCATTGAAGTTTTACGGTGTTCACATAGGTTGCACAATCTTCCACAATTTCCAAATAAGTCTGTTTTTTGATGACGTTCATAATATATTTGTTTTATTGTTTAACATAATATTCCATTTGATATTCACGCAATATACCTTTGACCTTGTCTTGGAGATCCTCGGGAACATTTAAAGAACATTTCAAAAATGTTATATTTAAGTTTGACCTAATATTACCACAACATTCTCAGCATGCAAATGTGTAGCTCCTTAAAAAGCAGATTGGAATACAGCCTCATTATGTTTGTCTCCAGATTTAATGGCAATTCATATAGAGACACATGGCATTTTAAATTAATTGAAAAGCATGATGGTAATAATTTGTACTGTGATTTCCTTTACGCTCCATTGAAAGTACTTAAAACCGTGTTATAATCTCCCACCATAATAATAGGATTGTTTGTTGCTTGTTAACTCAATATTTTCTAAGAAGTACGGATCATCATTATTTGAGATCATCATATTTGAGCCAAATCTGTTTATCGTCCAATAGCATATTCACAATAACACAGAAACCAGCCATGACGCTCAATATCAACAAAACAATAACACAGAAACCAGCCATGACACTCAATATCAACAAAACAATAACACAGAAACCAGCCATGACGCTCAATATCAACAAAACAATAACACAGAAACCACATGACACTCAATATTAACAAAACAATAACCAGATGTTAACCAGATGTTAACCAATAACGAGGATAGACCAGATGTTAACCAATAACGAGGATAGACCAGATGTTAACCAAAAACGAGGATAGACCAGATGTTAACCAATAACGAGGCTAGACCAGATGTTAACCAATAACGAGGGTAGACCAGATGTTAACCAATAACGAGGATAGACCAGATGTTAACCAGATGTTAACCAGATGTTAACCAATAACGAGGATAGACCAGATGTTAACCAATAACGAGGGTAGACCAGATGTTAACCAATAACGAGGGTAGACCAGATGTTAACCAATAATGAGGATAGACCAGATGTTAACCAATAACGAGGATAGACCAGATGTTAACCAATAACGAGGATAGACCAGATGTTAACCAGATGTTAACCAATAATGAGGGTAGACCAGATGTTAACCAGATGTTAACCAATAACGAGGATAGACCAGATGTTAACCAGATGTTAACCAGATGTTAACCAATAACGAGGATAGACCAGATGTTAACCAATAACGAGGGTAGACCAGATGTTAACCAATAACGAGGATAGACCAGATGTTAACCAATAACGAGGATAGACCAGATGTTAACCAATAACGAGGGTAGACCAGATGTTAACCAATAATGAGGATAGACCAGATGTTAACCAATAACGAGGATAGACCAGATGTTAACCAATAACGAGGATAGACCAGATGTTAACCAATAACGAGGATAGACCAGATGTTAACCAATAACGAGGATAGACCAGATGTTAACCAATAACGAGGCTAGACCAGATGTTAACCAATAACGAGGATAGACCAGATGTTAACCAATAACGAGGATAGACCAGATTTTAACCAATAACGAGGATAGACCAGATGTTAACCAATAATGAGGATAGACCAGATGTTAACCAATAACGAGGATAGACCAGATGTTAACCAATAACGAGGATAGACCAGATGTTAACCAATAATGAGGATAGACCAGATGTTAACCAATAACCACAATAGACCAGATGTTAACCAATAACGAGGATAGACCAGATGTTAACCAATAACGAGGATAGACCAGATGTTAACCAATAATGAGGATAGACCAGATGTTAACCAATAATTAGGATAGACCAGATGTTAACCAATAACGAGGTTAGACCAGATGTTAACCAATAGCGAGGGTAGACCAGATGTTAACCAATAACGAGGATAGACCAGATGTTAACCAATAACGAGGGTGCTACATACTGATCTGTATTCATAATTCGACCCCGCCCCTCACAACAGGATAATAATTTTGCCGCAACAGGAAATGAGAAACATGATGTGGGTAATAATTAATAGACAATGCCGTAGGGGTTAAGACGTTCTTCATTAGGGAAGTCAAGTCTATCATTTTAAAGTAGAAACCACAAACCCTAGAAACCTCATTAAACCTCAAACACACTATAATTTGCATTTCCTGCTTGCGCATGGATAATTCTCTGTGACAACAGAGTGATCGAATCAAAACAACACACCTCTTCAACAAAAAACAAAAAAAAACTAGGTTAACATTTAAAAATGTTCCCGGGCCTGACTACGTGAAAATTACAATTCATCAGTCCGATTTAGTCCAGAAGATGCAGAACAGAATAAGCGATTCGTTTTGTAAAAACCCCCAAAAAATTGTCCATCACATCAAGTCCATATATTGCGCAATATCCATTTGAAAATGGCTACCATGATGTACGTGCACAGGAAAGGACAACAGTCCACTTCATGTTCCTTTCCTTCAAAAATGATGATTTATTATAAACAATCAATTAACATTCACATCATCTTCAGTTATTTTAACAACGGCTTGATTATATACTACATGCACTGATAATAGTCTAGTCTAAACCATCAGCCATAATATAGCCTTCCTTATACCATTATTATAGGAGTAAGGCTATATTTATAGGAGTTAGGCTATATTTATAGGAGTAAGGCTATATTTATAGGAGTAAGGCTATATTTAGTAGGCTATATTTATAGGAGTAAGGCTATATTTATTAGGCTTTATTTAGTAGAGTATATTTATAGGAGTAGACTATATTTATAGGAGGAGTAGGCTATGTTTATAGGAGTAGGCAATATTTATAGGAGTAAGGCTATATTTATTAGGCTTTATTTAGTAGAGTATATTTATAGGAGTAAGGCTATATTTATAGGAGTAGAGTATATTTATAGGAGTAAGGCTATATTTATTAGGCTTTATTTAGTAGAGTATATTTATAGGAGTAAGGCTATATTTATAGGAGTAGAGTATATTTATAGGAGTAAGGCTATATTTATAGGAGTAGAGTATATTTATAGGAGTAAGGCTATATTTATTAGGCTTTATTTAGTAGAGTATATTTATAGGAGTAAGGCTATATTTATAGGAGTAGAGTATATTTATAGGAGTCTCGGCTATATTTATTAGGCTTTATTTAGTAGAGTATGTTTATAGGAGTAAGGCTATATTTATAGGAGTAGAGTATATTTATAGGAGTAAGGCTATATTTATTAGGCTTTATTTAGTAGAGTATGTTTATAGGAGTAAGGCTATATTTATTAGGCTTTATTTAGTAGAGTATATTTATAGGAGTAAGGCTATATTTATAGGAGTAGAGTATATTTATAGGAGTAAGGCTATATTTATTAGGCTTTATTTAGTAGAGTATATTTATAGGAGTAAGGCTATATTTAGCATAAAATCCCTAAACTGCTGGCCGAGTGCGGAGCGATGACAGACCCAGAATACCACGGGATAATTATTTCTATTCATTCATTTTATCATATGTCTGCAATGGGCTACATTTCCATCTCATTATGCACAATGTATAGGCCTGATTGGCCTTAATCTATTAACCGTAATCTGTCAATTCCTACATTGGGCTCTCCACTTAACCGCCTGGAAGAGAAGAGTTGGACAGGGAAGGAAGAGAAAGAGGACCCAGGGCCGATGTAACAGTAGGCCTTGCAAATTTGGTGTTTATTAACAGCCTTCATATAAATTATCATGTTGTAAAAAAAGGAAGGCCTACTGTGGGTACACTGAAGTGGGGAAAGGGGACCCTACATCCTTGTCCCATGAAGAATCCTACTTGTTCCTGCCTTGGCTTGGTGTCAATGGTTGACTCCATGAGTACATGTTCAGTAAAGCAGAATAAATATGGTTTGATTCTACATTACTAAATAAACTGAGCTTTACTTTCAAGCATTACGTTTTCTCAAAAGAAAATGTAAATTTTTCAAATCAACAAACAAACTTAATATTCTATTGTGTATGTTGTCAGAATTGGCGAACCATGGCAGTCCACCATTAGATAATAATCTGAACTGTTTATGATGTAGTACACTGCACCATTGACCATCAAAACCTCACCTTCTATGTGTTATCATGTTTGGTTCAGCAGATATGATAGGAAATATATTGTACAGTTATGGTGGAATGGAAAATGCCCGCCACGGCCACCAAAAGGCGTTTTTTTTTTTTGCGATGGCTCCATATAAAAAACAAATGTTAAGGGCCCCAAACTGTACAAGTGTACCAAGTTTCATGCTTTTATGAAAAAGTGAACGTTATCACCTAAAATGTGGCACATGGCCTGGACTAAAAGAGAAAACACATCAAACAGAATACAGATCAATGCAGTAGATTACAGACGATTATGGAAGCTAAACGTCTGGGAAACAAGAGTCGATATTCCACTTTCAGCAGCTGTTGAAAACACCCTTGGCTGGGGTGGGGGGGAAATCTGTTTTGATGTAATATCTTTCAAAAATGTATGAATGAAAATGTACATAATTTGACTTGACAAAATGTATTTGTTTGTTTTTACTTTGAAAGAAATATATATTCCCAAAATAAACACCCTGGGTTACGTCCCAAATTCCCCCTATTCCCTACATAGTGCACTACTTTAGACCAGATCCCTATTCCCTATATAGTGGTACTACTATAGACCAGAGCCCTATTCCCTATATAGTGCAATACTTTAGACCAGAGCCCTATTCCCTATATAGTGGTACTACTATAGACCAGAGCCCTATTCCCTATATAGTGCACTACTATAAACCAGAGCCCTATTCCCTATATAGTGCACTACTATAGACCAGAGCCCTATTCCCTATATAGTGCACTACTATAGACCAGAGCCCTATTCCCTATATAGTGCACTACTATAGACCAGAGCCCTATTCCCTATATAGTGCACTACTATAGACCAGAGCCCTATTCCCTATATAGTACACTACTATAGACCAGAGCCCTATTCCCTATATAGTGCACTACTATAGACCAGAGCCCTATTCCCTATATAGTGCACTACTATAGACCAGAGCCCTATTCCCTATATAGTGCACTACTATAGACCAGAGCCCTATTCCCTATATAGTGCATTACTATAGACCAGAGCCCTATTCCCTATATAGTGCACTACTATAGACCAGAGCCCTATTCCCTATATAGTACACTACTATAGACCAGAGCCCTATTCCCTATATAGTACACTACTATAGACCAGAGCCCTATTCCCTATATAGTGCACTACTATAGACCAGAGCCCTATTCCCTATATAGTGGTACTACTATAGACCAGAGCCCTATTCCCTATATAGTGGTACTACTATAGACCAGAGCCCTATTCCCTATATAGTGGTACTACTATAGACCAGAGCCCTATTCCCTATATAGTGCACTACTATAGACCAGATCCCTATTCCCTATATAGTGCACTACTATAGACCAGAGCCCTATTCCCTATATAGTGGTACTACTATAGACCAGAGCCCTATTCCCTATATAGTGGTACTACT
Source organism: Salmo trutta (assembly GCF_901001165.1). Classification (NCBI taxonomy): domain Eukaryota; kingdom Metazoa; phylum Chordata; class Actinopteri; order Salmoniformes; family Salmonidae; genus Salmo; species Salmo trutta. The sequence goes on along the minus strand of NC_042987.1, from coordinate 42,606,773 downwards.
ATAGACCAGAGCCCTATTCCCTATATAGTACACTACTATAGACCAGAGCCCTATTCCCTATATAGTGCACTACTATAGACCAGAGCCCTATTCCCTATATAGTGCACTACTATAGACCAGAGCCCTATGGTACCTTAGTCCCTATATTAGTGCACTACTGTTGTGACATTATGTTGCTCTGGCCAAAAGTAGTCCACTTTAAGGTATAGGGTGCCATCTGATTTCAGATGTGCTCCTGGACACAACATACGGCATTAGAGTCCACAACGTTCCACCATTTTAATTCTCTAAAAGCCTTGTTTCATAAGAGTCAATAGTCCACTAATAACAGACTCTATTAGCAGCTGCTCAAAACACCCCATCCATCTATCCATTCATCTTGAATGATGCACTATTAATACATTTTGCACTATCTGGCTAAATTAGTGCAAAATGTTAGTGTACTTTAGGCTATACACGTGAGTACACAAAACATTAAGAACACCTGCTCTTTCCATGACATAGACTGACCGATGGAAAATCAATTTATCAATAGCCACTTTATATAATTTATACATAACCTACATTACTCATCTCATATGTATATACTGTACTCTATACCATCTATTACATCTTGCCTATGCCGTTCGGCCATCGCTCATTTATATATTTATATGAACATATTCTTATTCATTCCTTTACACTTGTGCGTATAAGGTAGTTGTTGTGAAATTGTTAGATTACTTGTTAGATATTACTGCACGGTCGGAACTAGAAGCACAAGCATTTCACTACACTCACATTAACATCTGCTAACCATGTGTATGTGACAAATAACATTTGATTTGATTTGACCAGGTGATTCCAGGTGAAAGCTATGATCCCTTATTGATGTCAGGTGTTAAACCCACTTCAATCAGTGTAGATGAAGGGAAGGAGACAGGTTACAGAAGGATTATGAGACAATTGAGACATAGATTGTGTATGTGTCCATTCAGAGAGTGAATGGGCAGGACAAATATTTTTAAGTGACTTTTGAACGTGGTATGGTCGTAGGTGCCAGGGGCACCAGTTTGTGTCAAGAACTGCAACGCTTCTGTTTCTTTCTCTTTTTTCCCACTCTAAACATTTTCCCGTGTGTATCAAGAATGGTCCACCACCCAAAAGGACATCCAGCCAACTTGACACAACTGTGGGGAAGCATTGGAGTCAACATGGGCCAGCATCCCTGTGGAACGATTTCCAACACCTTGTAGAGTCCAAAGTCAGTCGTTTTACCTCTACTGCAGTGGGATATTTCAGTACTCTTTCCACCCCTGTCAATCAATCGGTGATGTCACCCGCTCTGAGACCTTGAAGTAGTTGCTTTCCTTGCTCTGCAAGAGACGCAGCTTTTGAGGAGTGACAGATAACGATGGTTTGTGGGTGACAGTTGTCGTTGTGTTCAGAGGGTCCCTGGTTCGAGCCCAGGATGAGGCAAGGAGAGAGCAATACTGTTACATTTACATGTATTGTTGGCACTGCCTTCTTGCGCTTTGTGCTGTTGTCTGTGCCCAATAATGTTTGTACCATGTGTTGTGCTGCTACCATGTTATTGTCATGTTGTGTTGCTACCATGTTGTGCTGCTACCATGTTGTTGTCATGTTGTGTTGCTACCATGTTGTTGTCATGTTGTGTTGCTACCATGTTGTGCTGCTACCATGCTGTTGTCATGTTGTGTTGCTACCATGTTGTTGTCATGTTGTGTTGCTACCATGTTGTGTTGCTACCATGTTGTTGTCATGTTGTGTTTCTACCATGCTGTTGTCATGTTGTGTTGCTACCATGTTGTTGTCATGTTGTGTTGCTACCATGTTGTTGTCATGTTGTGTTGCTACCATGTTGTTGTCATGTTGTGCTGCTACCATTTTGTTGTAATGTAGTGTTGCTACCATGTTGTTGTCATGTTGTGTTGCTACCATGTTGTTGTCATGTTGTGCTGCTACCATTTTGTTGTCATGTAGTGTTGCTACCATGTTGTTGTCATGTTGTGTTGCTACCATGCTGTGTTGTCATGTTGTGTTGCTACCATGCTGTGTTGTCATGTGTTGCTGCCTTGCTATGTTGTCGTCTTAGGTCTCTCTTTATGTAGTGTTGTGTTGTCTCTCTTTATGTAGTGTTGTGTTGTCTCTCTTTATGTAGTGTTGTCTCTCTTTATGTAGTGTTGTGTTGTCTCTCTCTATGTAGTGTTGTGTTGTCTCTCTTTATGTAGTGTTGTGTTGTCTCTCTTTATGTAGTGTTGTGTTGTCTCTCTTGTCGTGAAGCGTGTTGTGTCCTATATTTATATTTTATTTATTTATTTATTTTTAATCCCAGCTCCCGTCCCTGCAGGAGGCCTTTTGCCTTTTGGTAGGCTGTCATTGTAAATAAAGAATTTGTTCTTAACTGACTTGACTAATTAAATAAAGGTAAATAAAAAAAGCATAAGTATTAGGGACTGGCATCGCAGTCTACCAAGGCCTTCCTTTCTTTTTAATGACACTTAATGCACACTAATTAGCACAGTTCTTAGCACACTACTTAGCACACTACTTAGCACACTACTTAGCACACTACTTAGCACAGTTCTTAGCACACTACTTAGCACAGTTCTTAGCACTGTTCTTAGCACACTACTGAGCACAGTTCTTAGCACTGTTCTTAGCACACTACTTAGCACAGTTCTTAGCACACTACTTAGCACAGTTCTTAGCACTGTTCTTAGCACACTACTGAGCACACTACTTAGCACACTACTTAGCACAGTTCTTAGCACACTACTTAGCACAGTTCTTAGCACACTACTCTGGTCTTCCCTGTGGCTCAGTTGGTAGAGCATGGTGTTTGCAATGCCAGGGTTGTGGGTTCGATTCCCACGGGGGAACAGTACAAAAAAATGCATTCACTACTGTAAGTCGCTCTGGATAAGAGCGTCTGCTAAATGACTAACATGTAAATGTAAAATGTGGCACTATTGGGCTCTGAGCAAAAGTAGTGCCACTATGTAGGGAATAGGGCTCTGGTCTATAGTAGTACCACTATATAGGGAATAGGGCTCTGGTCTATAGTAGTGCCACTATATAGGGAATAGGGCTCTGGTCTATAGTAGTGCACTATATAGGGAATAGGGCTCTGGTCTATAGTAGTGCACTATATAGGGAATAGGGCTCTGGTCTATAGTAGTACCACTATATAGGGAATAGGGCTCTGGTCTAAAGTAGTGCACTATATAGGGAATAGGGCTCTGGTCTATAGTAGTGTACTATATAGGGAATAGGGCTCTGGTCTATAGTAGTGTACTATATAGGGAATAGGGATCTGGTCTATAGTAGTACACTATATAGGGGATAGGGCTCTGGTCTATAGTAGTGCACTATGTAGGGAATAGGGCCCTGGTCTATAGTAGTGCACTATGTAGGGAATAGGGATCTGGTCTATAGTAGTGCCCTATATAGGGAATAGGGCTCTGGTCTATAGTAGTGCACTATATAGGGAATAGGGCTCTGGTCTAAAGTAGTGCTCTATATAGGGAATAGGGCTCTGGTCTATAGTAGTGCACTATATAGGGAATAGGGCTCTGGTCTATAGTAGTGCCCTATATAGGGAATAGGGCTCTGGTCTATAGTAGTGCACTATATAGGGAATAGGGCTCTGGTCTAAAGTAGTGCTCTATATAGGGAATAGGGCTCTGGTCTATAGTAGTGCACTATATAGGGAATAGGGCTCTGGTCTATAGTAGTGCCCTATATAGGGAATAGGGCTCTGGTCTATAGTAGTGCACTATATAGGGAATAGGGCTCTGGTCTATAGTAGTGCACTATATAGGGAATAGGGCTCTGGTCTATAGTAGTGCACTATATAGGGAATAGGGCTCTGGTCTATAGTAGTGCCCTATGTAGGGAATAGGGCTCTGGTCTATAGTAGTACCACTATATAGGGAATAGGGCTCTGGTCTATAGTAGTGCCCTATGTAGGGAATAGGGCTCTGGTCTATAGTAGTGCACTATGTAGGGAATAGGGCTCTGGTCTATAGTAGTGCCCTATGTAGGGAATAGGGCCCTGGTCTATAGTAGTGCCCTATGTAGGGAATAGGGCCCTGGTCTATAGTAGTGCACTATATAGGGAATAGGGCTCTGGTCTATAGTAGTGCACTATATAGGGAATAGGGTAGACTTTCAGATTTGGTCTTGGATAGATTTGCTCAGGGATTTGTAACTGGTGTAGTCTTAATACTGATATGACAATAGACAGTGGTGTAGTCTTACTACTGTGAGTCATAAAACAAGCCTTTTTCAGGCTGCTTCCTTGAAATGTGAATCTGGGTCATGATGCAGTGATTCACCAACTATAGAGTCATACCATATACCTTAGGACTGTAGAGCTGCTGGGCCTGCAGGCTTTGGTTCTACTCCTGCACTAACCACACCTGTTTCAAAGAGTCAACTAGTCATGGTATTCAGTCCGGACCAGAATGTGTTTCATCGGGTGTGTTCATGCCTGGCTGGAACAAAAGCGTGCACACAATAACAATCTGTGGAGATATTTTTTTTAAGTAATGGTCTGTCTGTCTGTCTGTCTGTCTGCAGGCCCCAGTGAGCTGGATCTCAGTCTCCTAGGAGACCATACTAGTCTGGTAGACGTCCCATTCAGAAATGAAGAGCAGGTAAGAACAGAGCTCATCCTCCTCCTCTCTTTTCCTCTCTTTCCATGTAAAGTGATTTAAGGACCATAATAATCCAATCTCTTCTATTGTAATGTTTATCATATATTTGATTTGAAACCATCTGTCTGAGCCCCAGGAAGAGTCCCAAATGCCCCCCTATTCCCTATATAGTGCACTACTATAGACCAGAGCCCTATTCCCTATATAGTGCATTACTATAGACCAGAGCCCTATTCCCTATATAGTGCACTACTATAGACCAGAGCCCTATTCCCTATATAGTGCACTACTATAGACCAGAGCCCTATTCCCTATATAGTGCACTACTATAGACCAGAGCCCTATTCCCTATATAGTGCACTACTATAGACCAGAGCCCTATTCCCTATATAGTACACTACTATAGACCAGAGCCCTATTCCCTATATAGTGCACTACTATAGACCAGAGCCCTATTCCCTATATAGTGCACTACTATAGACCAGAGCCCTATTCCCTATATAGTGCACTACTATAGACCAGAGCCCTATTCCCTATATAGTGCACTACTATAGACCAGAGCCCTATTCCCTATATAGTGCACTACTATAGACCAGGGCCCTATTCCCTATATAGTGCACTACTATAGACCAGAGCCCTATTCCCTATATAGTGGTACTACTATAGACCAGAGCCCTATTCCCTATATAGTGCACTACTATAGACCAGAGCCCTATTCCCTATATAGTGCACTACTAAGGCTGTTTTTATCCTATATCCTATAATCATCATGACATTTCTAAGGCTGTTTTTATCTCAAGGCTATTACTGTAATCAAATGTCACATCGGCATTTGAAGCTCCGACGTCATTACGAAGCAGAAATTCCTCCTCGTCTTCCACGTTCCATCCCCCCCACCTGTATATGTATATGATTTTATGTAGAATTATTTTCATAAATTTATGCAGATCTTCAATTTAGCTTTTGGAAAAAGAGATAGACAGAGCGCTGGCTGCCGTGGAGGAATCTGAAAGGACAGATGATTCATATATTTACTGATGCCGGAGGAAAGGGGGAGAAGCCAATCAGTGGCTGCCTCCCAATGGCATCCTATTCCCTAGTGGCTCTGGTCTATAGTAGTTACTATATAGGGAATAGGGCTCTGGTCTATAGTAGTACCACTATATAGGGAATAGGGTCCTGGTCTAAAGTAGTGCACTATATAGGGAATAGGGATCTGGTCTATAGTAGTGCACTATATAGGGAATATGGCTCTGGTCTATAGTAGTGCACTATATAGGGAATAGGGCTCTGGTCTATAGTAGTGCACTATATAGGGAATAGGGCTCTGGTCTATAGTAGTGCACTATATAGGGAATAGGGCTCTGGTCTATAGTAGTGCACTATATAGGGAATAGGGCTCTGGTCTATAGTAGTACCACTATATAGGGAATAGGGCTCTGGTCTATAGTAGTGCACTATATAGGGAATAGGGCTCTGGTCTATAGTAGTGCACTATATAGGGAATAGGGCTCTGGTCTATAGTAGTGCACTATATAGGGAATAGGGCTCTGGTCTATAGTAGTGCACTATATAGGGAATAGGGATCTGGTCTATAGTAGTGCACTATATAGGGAATAGGGATCTGGTCTATAGTAGTGCACTATATAGGGAAAATGGTGCCGATTGGGATGAACACAGAGTCATTGTCTTAAGCTCTAAGACAGTCTTCACTTCCTCTCAGTCTAAACAAGGGCTATAGTGTATTTAACTGTTATAGTGTCTGTTATAGTGTATTAACTGTTATAGTGTCTGTTATAGTGTATTAACTGTTATAGTGTCTGTTATAGTGTATTAACTGTTATAGTGTATTTAACTGTTATAGTGTCTGTTATAGTGTATTAACTGTTATAGTGTCTGTTATAGTGTATTAACTGTTATAGTGTACTAACTGTTATAGTGTCTGTTATAGTGTATTAACTGTTATAGTGTCTGTTATAGTGTATTAACTGTTATAGTGTACTAACTGTTATAGTGTATTAACTGTTATAGTGTATTTAACTGTTATAGTGTCTGTTATAGTGTATTAACTGTTATAGTGTCTGTTATAGTGTATTAACTGTTATAGTGTATTAACTGTTATAGTGTCTGTTATAGTGTACTAACTGTTATAGTGTACTAACTGTTATAGTGTACTAACTGTTATAGTGTATTAACTGTTATAGTGTATTAACTGTTATAGTGTCTGTTATAGTGTATTAACTGTTATAGTGTATTAACTGTTATAGTGTATTAACTGTTATAGTGTACTAACTGTTATAGTGTACTAACTGTTATAGTGTACTAACTGTTATAGTGTATTAACTGTTATAGTGTATTAACTGTTATAGTGTACTAACTGTTATAGTGTACTAACTGTTATAGTGTATTAACTGTTATAGTGTATTAACTGTTATAGTGTACTAACTGTTATAGTGTCTGTTATAGTGTATTAACTGTTATAGTGTCTGTTATAGTGTATTAACTGTTGTAGTGTATTAACTGTTATAGTGTCTGTTATAGTGTATTAACTGTTATAGTGTATTAACTGTTATAGTGTCTGTTATAGTGTATTAACTGTTATAGTGTATTAACTGTTGTAGTGTATTAACTGTTTTAGTGTATTAACTGTTATAGTGTATTAACTGTTATAGTGTATTAACTGTTATAGTGTCTGTTATAGTGTATTAACTGTTATAGTGTATTAACTGTTATAGTGTATTAACTGTTATAGTGTATTAACTGTTATTAGGTATTAACTGTTTTAGTGTATTAACTGTTTTAGTGTATTAACTGTTATAGTGTACTAACTGTTATAGTGTACTAACTGTTATAGTGTATTAACTGTTATAGTGTATTAACTGTTATAGTGTCTGTTATAGTGTACTAACTGTTATAGTGTATTAACTGTTATAGTGTATTAACTGTTATAGTGTCTGTTATAGTGTACTAACTGTTATAGTGTATTAACTGTTATAGTGTATTAACTGTTATAGTGTCTGTTATAGTGTCTGTTATAGTGTACTAACTGTTATAGTGTCTGTTATAGTGTATTAACTGTTATAGTGTATTAACTGTTATAGTGTCTGTTATAGTGTATTAACTGTTATAGTGTATTAACTGTTATAGTGTCTGTTATAGTGTATTAACTGTTATAGTGTCTGTTATAGTGTATTAACTGTTATAGTGTATTAACTGTTATAGTGTATTAACTGTTATAGTGTATTAACTGTTATAGTGTACTAACTGTTATAGTGTATTAACTGTTATAGTGTATTAACTGTTATAGTGTACTAACTGTTATAGTGTACTAACTGTTATAGTGTATTAACTGTTATAGTGTATTAACTGTTATAGTGTCTGTTATAGTGTACTAACTGTTATAGTGTATTAACTGTTATAGTGTATTAACTGTTATAGTGTCTGTTATAGTGTCTGTTATAGTGTACTAACTGTTATAGTGTCTGTTATAGTGTATTAACTGTTATAGTGTATTAACTGTTATAGTGTATTAACTGTTATAGTGTCTGTTATAGTGTATTAACTGTTATAGTGTATTAACTGTTATAGTGTCTGTTATAGTGTATTAACTGTTATAGTGTCTGTTATAGTGTATTAACTGTTATAGTGTATTAACTGTTATAGTGTATTAACTGTTATAGTGTACTAACTGTTATAGTGTATTAACTGTTATAGTGTATTAACTGTTATAGTGTACTAACTGTTATAGTGTATTAATTGTTATAGTGTATTAACTGTTATAGTGTCTGTTATAGTGTATTAACTGTTATAGTGTCTGTTATAGTGTATTAACTGTTATAGTGTATTAACTGTTATAGTGTCTGTTATAGTGTATTAACTGTTATAGTGTATTAACTGTTATAGTGTCTTTTATAGTGTATTAACTGTTATAGTGTACTAACTGTTATAGTGTACTAACTGTTATAGTGTACTAACTGTTATAGTGTATTAACTGTTATAGTGTATTAACTGTTATAGTGTATTAACTGTTATAGTGTATTAACTGTTATAGTGTTTTTAACTGTTATAGTGTCTGTTATAGTGTATTAACTGTTATAGTGTATTAACTGTTATAGTGTCTGTTATAGTGTACTAACTGTTATAGTGTATTAACTGTTATAGTGTATTAACTGTTATAGTGTATTAACTGTTATAGTGTCTGTTATAGTGTATTAACTGTTAGAGTGTATTAACTGTTAGAGTGTATTAACTGTTATAGTGTATTAACTGTTATAGTGTATTAACTGTTATAGTGTATTAACTGTTATAGTGTCTGTTATAGTATATTAACTGTTATAGTGTCTGTTATAGTGTATTAACTGTTATAGTGTCTGTTATAGTGTACTAACTGTTATAGTGTATTAACTGTTATAGTGTATTAACTGTTATAGTGTCTGTTATAGTGTGCTAACTGTTATAGTGTATTAACTGTTATAGTGTATTAACTGTTAGAGTGTATTAACTGTTATAGTGTCTGTTATAGTGTATTAACTGTTAGAGTGTATTAACTGTTATAGTGTATTAACTGTTATAGTGTATTAACTGTTATAGTGTATTAACTGTTATAGTGTACTAACTGTTATAGTGTATTAACTGTTATAGTGTATTAACTGTTATAGTGTCTGTTATAGTGTATTAACTGTTATAGTGTATTAACTGTTATAGTGTATTAACTGTTATAGTGTATTAACTGTTATAGTGTCTGTTATAGTGTATTAACTGTTATAGTGTACTGTTATAGTGTATTAACTGTTATAGTGTATTAACTGTTATAGTGTATTAACTGTTATAGTGTCTGTTATAGTGTACTAACTGTTATAGTGTATTAACTGTTATAGTGTATTAACTGTTATAGTGTACTGTTATAGTGTATTAACTGTTATAGTGTATTAACTGCTATAGTGTACCAAACTGCTATAGTGTACCAAACTGCTGTAGTGTACTAAACTGTTATGAACTCCTAAACCAGTAGGGATGATAAAGAAGGGAGTATTTTGTGACACCTCCAACACCGCCAAACAAAACATCTACTATGTGGATGTCGACCAACGCTGGTTAAGGGCTCTTTTACAGTATGTGGATGTCGACCAACGCTGGGCTCTTTTCAATTAGTGTCACGGAACTTCAGCGTTACTGAGTGATTTGAAATGTAAAGGCAGTGATCCAGCGTTTACGGTAAAGGCAGAGACAGCGTTTACGGTAAACGCTGCATATGTTATTACCCTTACAATTCTATAACGCAATCCGGAACGTTCTGATTGATTTCAGGCTTAACTACGTAAGGCGACCAACTTAGTGGTTTTGTGGTTTGAGTGTCTGCCCTGAGGTTGGGAGTTTAATCCCTGGCCGAGTCATACCAAAGACTCGGCCAGTGTGTGTGTCTCTGCTTGGCACTTAGCATTAAAGAGATATAGTACCAGTCAAAAGTTTGGACACACCTACTAATTCAAGGGGTTTTATTTTTTTTCAACTATTTTCTACCATTGTAGAATAATAGTGAAGACATCAACACTATGAAAATAACACATATGGAATCATGTAGTAAACAAAAAACTGTTAAACAAATCTAAATATATTTTATAGTTTCCAAAGTAGGCACCCTTTGCTTTGCTGACAGCTTTGCACACTCATTGGCATTCTCTCAACCAGCTTCACCTGGAATGCTTTTAAAACCGTCTTGAAGGAGTTCCCACATATGCTGAGCACTTGTTGGCTGCTTTTCCTTCACTCTGCATTCCAACTCATCCCAAACCATCTCAATTGGGTTGAGGTCGGGTGATTTGTGGAGGCCTGGTCATCTGATACAGCACTCCATCACTCTCCTTTTTGGTAAACTATCCCTTACACAGCCTGGAGGTGTGTTGGGTCATTGTCCTGTTGAAAAACAAATGATAGTCCCACTAAGCCCAAACCAGATGGGATGGCGTATCGCTGCAGAATGCTGTGGTAGCCATGCTGGTTAAGTGTGCCTTGAATTCTAAATAAATCACAGACAGTGTCACCAGCAAAGCACCCCCACACCATCACACCTCCTCCTCCATGCTTCACGGTGGGAACTACACATACGGAGATCATTTGTTCACCTACTCTGCGTCTCACAAAGACACAGCATTTGGAACTATAAATCTCAAATTTGGACTCATCAGACCAAAGGACAGATTTCCACCGGTCTAATGTCCATTGCTCGTTTTTCTTGGCCCAAGAAAATCTCTTCTTCTTATTGGTGTCCTTTAGTAGTGGTTTCTTTGTAGCAATTCGACCATGAAGCCCTGATTCACACAGTCTCCTCTGAACAGTTGATGTTGAGATGTGACTGTTACTTCCACTCTGTGAAGCATTTATTTGGGCTGCAATCTGAGGTGTGGTTAACTCTAATGAACTTATCCTCTGCAGCAGAGGTAACTCTGGGTCTTCCTTTCCTGTGGCGGTTCTCATGAGAGCCAGTTTCATCATAGCGCTTGATGGGTTTTGCGACTGCACTTGAAGAAACTTTCAAAGTTCTAGACATTTTCTGGATTGACGGACCTTAATGACCTAAAATTATATATTTAGATTTCTTTTAACACTTTTTTTTGGTTACTACGTGATTCCATATGTGTTATTTCATAGTTTTGATGTCTTCACTATTATTCTACAATATAGAAAATAGTACAAATAAAGACAAACCCCTTGAATGAGTAGGTGTTGTAACCCTTTTGACAGGACCTGTAGATCGGGGGTAAGACCCTGCCATAGAATACGTCTATGATACTATTTCAATACTGGTCAATGTCATAACTCATAAAGATGTCTTCTCTCAAATGAGCCATTGATCATATTTTTGCAATATTTCTACTTTAGGAAATGTGTAATTTAACGGAGGCTCTAGCACAATCTTCCCTTCTTTGTCTACCTCTTCAGTCCAGTCCAGGGTGCAATGCATTGTGCCGTTGCCAGAGATATTAGAGAAAGGAGATAGGACCCACCCGGCAGACTGTCGACCAATCGTGTTCACGTTGTCATGCTACAGTGTGTGAACTGGCTGGTTTGTGTGTGAACTGGTTGGTTTGTGTATGAACTGGTTGGTTTGTGTATGAACTGGTTGGTTTGTGTATGAACTGGCTGGTTTGTGTATGAACTGGTTGGTTTGTGTATGAACTGGCTGGTTTGTGTATGAACTGGCTGGTTTGTGTATGAACTGGCTGGTTTGTGTATGAACTGGCCGGTTTGTGTATGAACTGGCCGGTTTGTGTATGAACTGGCTGGTTTGTGTATGAACTGGCTGGTTTGTGTATGAACCGGCTGGTTTGTGTATGAACTGGTTGGTTTGTGTATGAACTGGTTGGTTTGTGTATGAACTGGCTGGTTTGTGTGTGAACTGGCTGGTTTGTGTATGAACTGGTTGGTTTGTGTGTGAACTGGCTGGTTTGTGTATGAACTGGCTGGTTTGTGTATGAACTGGCTGGTTTGTGTGTGAACTGGCTGGTTTGTGTGTGAACTGGCTGGTTTGTGTGTGAACTGTTTTCATTTGAATGTGAGTGTGTTGTCTTTTTGTGTATTCTGAGTATCTGATTCTTACTTTGAAGGAAGCTCTCTCTCTCTCTCTCTCTCTCTCTCTCTCTCTCTCTCTCTCTCTCTCTCTGAGTCATCAGACCGGCTGGTGGGCTTACGTAACAAACTGGCTCATCGTTGGCACCCCAGTCGATTTCACACACATCTACCCTACCCCCTCACCACCACACGCCCTCCCACTGGAACCCAATTAAACTCCTCTTTCACCAATGCACCTTCCTGTAGTCCCATTACGCTATATGGTCTATTTATGGGTTGTACCTCCATCACTCGGTCGCGTCAAGCCATTGTTATGATCGTTCTCAAAAGACGCTACACTATAGTGGTGCCAAAAAGACTAATTGTTACTGGCTACTGCCCAAAATACTACTGGTTACTGGCTACTGACCAAAAGGCTACTGGTTACTGGCTACTGCCCAAAATACTACTGGCTACTGGCTACTGACCAAAAGGCTACTGGCTACTGACCAAAATACTACTGGTTACTGGCTACTGACCAAAATACTACTGGTTACTGGCTACTGACCAAAATACTACTGGTTACTGGCTACTGACCAAAATACTACTGGTTACTGGCTACTGACCAAAATACTACTGGTTACTGGCTACTGACCAAAAGGCTACTGGCTACTGACCAAAATACTACTGGTTACTGGCTACTGACCAAAAGACTACTGGTTACTGGCTGCTGACCAAAAGGCTACTGGTTACTGGCTACTGACCAAAAGGCTACTGGTTACTGGCTGCTGCCCAAAATACTACTGGTTACTGGCTACTGACCAAAAGACTACTGGTTACTGGCTGCTGCCCAAAATACTACTGGTTACTGGCTACTGACCAAAAGGCTACTGGTTACTGGCTACTGACCAAAAGACTACTGGTTACTGGCTACTGACCAAAATACTACTGGCTACTGACCAAAATACTACTGGTTACTGGCTACTGACCAAAAGACTACTGGTTACTGGCTACTGACCAAAAGACTACTGGCTACTGGCTACTGACCAAAAGGCTACTGGCTACTGACCAAAAGGCTACTGGCTACTGACCAAAATACTACTGGTTACTGGCTACTGACCAAAAGACTACTGGTTACTGGCTACTGACCAAAAGACTACTGGCTACTGACCAAAAGGCTACTGGCTACTGACCAAAAGACTACTGGTTACTGGCTACTGACCAAAATACTACTGGTTACTGGCTACTGACCAAAAGGCTACTGGCTACTGACCAAAAGACTACTGGTTACTGGCTACTGACCAAAAGACTACTAGCTACTGGCTACTGACCAAAATACTACTGGTTACTGGCTACTGACCAAAAGACTACTGGTTACTGGCTACTGACTACTGGCTACTGACCAAAAGGCTACTGGCTACTGACCAAAAGACTACTGGTTACTGACCAAAAGACTACTGGTTACTGACCAAAATACTACTGGTTACTGGCTACTGACCAAAAGACTACTGGCTACTGGCTACTGACCAAAATACTACTGGTTACTGGCTACTGACCAAAAGGCTACTGGTTACTGGCTACTGACCAAAAGACTACTGGTTACTGACTACTGACCAAAAGACTACTGGCTACTGACCAAAATACTACTGACTACTGACCAAAAGACTACTGACTACTGACCAAAAGACTACTGGTTACTGGCTACTGACCAAAAGACTACTGGTTACTGGCTACTGACCAAAAGACTACTGGCTACTGGCTACTGACCAAAAGACTACTGGCTACTGACCAAAAGACTACTGGCTACTGGCTACTGACCAAAATACTACTGGCTACTGACCAAAATACTACTGGTTACTGGCTACTGACCAAAAGACTACTGGTTACTGGCTACTGACCAAAAGACTACTGGCTACTGACCAAAAGGCTACTGGCAACTGACCAAAAGGCTACTGGCTACTGACCAAAATACTACTGGTTACTGGCTACTGACCAAAAGACTACTGGTTACTGGCTACTGACCAAAAGACTACTGGCTACTGACCAAAAGGCTACTGGCTACTGACCAAAAGACTACTGGTTACTGGCTACTGACCAAAAGACTACTAGCTACTGGCTACTGACCAAAATACTACTGGTTACTGGCTACTGACTACTGGCTACTGACCAAAAGGCTACTGGCTACTGACCAAAAGACTACTGGTTACTGACCAAAAGACTACTGGTTACTGACCAAAAGACTACTGGTTACTGGCTACTGACCAAAAGACTACTGGTTACTGGCTACTGACCAAAAGACTACTGGTTACTGGCTACTGACCAAAATACTACTGGTTACTGGCTACTGACCAAAAGGCTACTGGTTACTGGCTACTGACCAAAAGACTACTGGTTACTGACTACTGACCAAAAGACTACTGGTTACTGGCTACTGACCAAAAGACTACTGGTTACTGACTACTGACCAAAAGGCTACTGGTTACTGGCTACTGACCAAAAGACTACTGGTTACTGACTACTGACCAAAAGACTACTGGCTACTGACCAAAATACTACTGACTACTGACTACTGACCAAAAGACTACTGACTACTGACCAAAAGACTACTGGTTACTGGCTACTGACCAAAAGACTACTGGCTACTGACCAAAAGACTACTGGCTACTGGCTACTGACCAAAAGACTACTGGCTACTGACCAAAAGACTACTGGCTACTGACCAAAAGACTACTGACTACTGACCAAAAGACTACTGGCTACTGGCTACTGACCAAAAGACTACTGACTACTGACCAAAAGACTACTGGCTACTGGCTACTGACCAAAAGACTACTGGCTACTGACCAAAAGACTACTGGTTACTGGCTACTGACCAAAAGACTACTGGTTACTGGCTACTGACCAAAAGACTACTGACTACTGACCAAAAGACTACTGGCTATTGGCTACTGACCAAAAGACTACTGGTTACTGGTTACTGACCAAAAGACTACTGGTTACTGGCTACTGACCAAAAGACTACTGGTTACTGGCTACTGACCAAAAGGCTACTGGCTACTGACCAAAAGACTACTGGTTACTGGTTACTGACCAAAAGACTACTGGTTACTGGTTACTGACCAAAATACTACTGGTTACTGGCTACTGACCAAAAGACTACTGGTTACTGACCAAAAGACTACTGGTTACTGGCTACTGACCAAAAGACTACTGGTTACTGGCTACTGACCAAAATACTACTGGTTACTGGCTACTGACCAAAAGACTACTGGTTACTGGTTACTGACCAAAATACTACTGGTTACTGGCTACTGACCAAAAGACTACTGGTTACTGGTTACTGACCAAAATACTACTGGTTACTGGCTACTGACCAAAAGACTACTGGTTACTGACCAAAAGACTACTGGTTACTGGTTACTGACCAAAATACTACTGGTTACTGGCTACTGACCAAAAGACTACTGGTTACTGGTTACTGACCAAAATACTACTGGTTACTGGCTACTGACCAAAAGACTACTGGTTACTGGCTACTGACCAAAAGACTACTGGTTACTGGCTACTGACCAAAAGACTACTGGCTACTGACTACTGACCAAAAGACTACTGGTTACTGGCTACTGACCAAAAGACTACTGACTACTGACCAAAAGACTACTGACTACTGACCAAAAGACTACTGGTTACTGGCTACTGACCAAAAGACTACTGGTTACTGGCTACTGACCAAAATACTACTGGTTACTGGCTACTGACCAAAAGACTACTGGTTACTGGCTACTGACCAAAAGACTACTGGCTACTGACCAAAAGGCTACTGGTGCTCAATGTTGCCGTTAGCTAGCAACGCTAATCAAAAATATCTAGCAAAGCTAACGTTAGCTAGCTAAAATGTGGTCACGTCCCTTCAATGTTGGCTAGCTAACTAAATGTTATACTGCATCTAAAGTCAATTTGGAGACATCACAATGACAAACTAAAAAGGTTTTCCGACTGATTATTTGCCTCCTTTCGAAATGTCATCGTTGTTTCCAAGCCATTAAAATCCACTTTAGACAAAATCTTCATCAGCGTCCATTGAGAATGCACTGAGTAGAACGATCAGTCAGTCCTCAACGGAACGTTCAAACGCGCATGAATAAACCCTGAGAGGGTTAACTCAAATAGCCCTGGTCATGAAACAGCTAAAAACTAGCTGAGGAGATCTGTGTCTGTCTGTCTGTCTGTCTGTCTGTCTGTCTGTCTGTCTGTCTGTCTGTCTGTCTGTCTGTCTGTCTGTCTGTCTGTCTGTCTGTCTGTCTGTCTGTCTGACTTTCTGAGTCAGATTAGCGGGTTTTATTAAATCGTCTTATCATCAGCGCTTTTGTTGTAAAACGTTTGTCAAAAGACAGTTACTTTGTCAAATGTGAACATAACGCCAGATTTGTTTTGTAAATGAATGTTTCTTAATTTTATTGAAAATCATTCTCTCTCTCTCTCTCATCCTCTCTCTCTCTCTCTCTCTCTCTCTGTTAGGTTGAAGAGGAGGAGGAAGAGGAGGAGGAGGAAATGGGGTATGCTGAAGGGACTGCAGAGAGTGAGTACATGAGCCTGCATTGATTTCCGATCAGGTCTTGCTTTGTGTTGGGATAAAAGGCCAGAGTTCCATTCCAACTCACTGACTCACTCTCATGCCTGCGTCCCAAATGGCCCCCTATTCCCTTTAGACCAGGGCCCTATTCCCTGTATAGTGCACTACTATAGACCAGAGCCCTATTCCCTATATAGTGCACTACTATAGACCAGAGCCCTATTCCCTATATAGTGCACTACTATAGACCAGAGCCGTATTCCCTATACAGTGCACTACTATAGACCAGAGCCCTATTCCCTATATAGTACACTACTATAGACCAGAGCCCTATTCCCTATATAGTGCACTACTTTAGACCAGAGCACGCACAGACAGACAGACAGACAGACAGACAGACAGACAGACAGGCAGGCAGGCAGGCAGGCAGGCAGGCAGGCAGGCAGGCAGGCAGGCAGGCAGGCAGACAGACAGGCAGGCAGGCAGGCAGGCAGGCAGGCAGGCAGGCAGGCAGGCAGGCAGACAGACAGACAGACAGACAGACAGACAGACAGACAGACAGACAGACAGACAGACAGAGTGTTAAATAGCCATTATTGGGTCTGGGAACCCACAACACAATAAACACTCAAACAACAGAGCAGATCTCATGAACATCTGAATCAGCCCAAATGACCACTTCTACTGTAGCCTTCCCAGCCTTCTCATCCGGATAGAGGACCTTTCCAACCTCATTGAGGGGCCAACCAAGCCACTTAGCATTGCTGACAGCCTGGCTAGACTGCAGAGTAGAACCCAGGAAGTTGTTGCCCAGGCGATATTCTCCCACTCCATAGTTGTAGATCAGTTCAGTCTCTGGCCCAAAGCCAACCATTGTCTTGTTCCATTTTCCATCATAAGGGCCCTTACAAGGTGCCTTACATCCTTCTTCAAACTCTCTGTGACGCTAAATCTTCATGCCGAGCACATCTCGGTAAAAGGTGGCCGTTTTGCTTCTGTCACCCACTTTGAAAACGAAATGCAAGGCTCGCCTCAAAGCCACTATAATCCAAGTGAGTTCGCTATGTACTATAGGATTATATATCACGATCAGTTTGTCTACGTTGATTAAGGATCCTTGCAGTTGATTGGCCACATAGAAAAGAGAAAGGAAAAACAGAAGAAACAGCGGAGAAACCAGACAAAGAGAAAACAAAACACCCTATGAGGCATGATCATCGTCATTGTTTTAATTTTCTCTGAACCTGACCACGTTTCCTACTACCTTTTGCTGCAGTGACAGCAGTAACACATTTCCTCAAGCGGAAACGCTTCTTCACACTCAACTGGTCTAACTCCACCGTCTTCTGTAACATCACAGCTGACCTCACAAACTTATCAACGTCAAAGAAACCTGCCAATTTGACAGATTTCCCAAAACTCTGATCCAGGATCCCATTGACCTCCTCTAGACTGTATATTGAGTCGTCACCAGCTGCTATCATATCAATAGAGATTATCCATATCCTGCTCCTGATCCTCCTCAACTGAGGACACAGACCCCTGACTCCCCTCAGCCACATCTCTCTCAACACTCCCCACCTGTACCCCATCACTCATACCAGGCATCTCCTCCACTACCTGGGAGACTAGCCCCACCTGTACCCCATTACTAGTAGTGGACATCTCCTCCACTACCTGGGAGACTAGCCCCACCTGTACCCCATTACTAGTAGTGGACATCTCCTCCACTACCTGGGAGACTAGCCCCACCTGTACACCATTACTAGTAGTGGACATCTCCTCCACTACCTGGGAGACTAGCCCCACCTGTACCCCATTACTAGTAGTGGACATCTCCTCCACTACCTGGGAGACTAGCCCCACCTGTACCCTATTACTAGTAGTGGACATCTCCTCCACTACCTGGGAGACTAGCCCCACCTGTACCTCATTACTAGTAGTGGACATCTCCTACACTACCTGGGAGACTAGCCCCACCTGTACCTCATTACTAGTAGTGGACATCTCCTCCACTACCTGGGAGACTAGCCCCACCTGTACCTCATTACTAGTAGTGGACATCTCCTCCACTACCTGGGAGACTAGCCCCACCTGTACCTCATTACTAGTAGTGGACATCTCCTCCACTACCTGGGAGACTAGCCCCACCTGAACCCCATTACTAGTAGTGGACATCTCCTCCACTACCTGGGAGACTAGCCCCACCTGTACCTCATTACTAGTAGTGGACATCTCCTCCACTACCTGGGAGACTAGCCCCACCTGAACCCCATTACTAGTAGTGGACATCTCCTCCACTACCTGGGAGACTAGCCCCACCTGAACCTCATTACTAGTAGTGGACATCTCCTCCACTACCTGGGAGACTAGCCCCACCTGTACCCCATTACTAGTAGTGGACATCTCCTCCACTACCTGGGAGACTAGCCCCACCTGTACCCCATTACTAGTAGTGGACATCTCCTCCACTACCTGGGAGACTAGCCCCACCTGTACCCCATTACTAGTAGTGGACATCTCCTCCACTACCTGGGAGACTAGCCCCACCTGTACCCCATTACTAGTAGTGGACATCTCCTCCACTACCTGGGAGACTAGCCCCACCTGTACCTCATTACTAGTAGTGGACATCTCCTCCACTACCTGGGAGACTAGCTCCACCTGTACCTCATTACTAGTAGTGGACATCTCCTCCACTACCTGGGAGACTAGCCCCACCTGAACCCTATTACTAGTAGTGGACATCTCCTCCACTACCTGGGAGACTAGCTCCACCTGTACCCCATTACTAGTAGTGGACATCTCCTCCACTACCTGGGAGACTAGCCCCACCTGTACCTCATTACTAGTAGTGGACATCTCCTCCACTACCTGGGAGACTAGCCCCACCTGTACCTCATTACTAGTAGTGGACATCTCCTCCACTACCTGGGAGACTAGCCCCACCTGTACCCCATTACTAGTAGTGGACATCTCCTCCACTACCTGGGAGTCTAGCCCCACCTGTACCTCATTACTAGTAGTGGACATCTCCTCCACTACCTGGGAGACTAGCCCCACCTGAACCCCATTACTAGTAGTGGACATCTCCTCCACTACCTGGGAGACTAGCCCCACCTGTACCCCATTACTAGTAGTGGACATCTCCTCCACTACCTGGGAGACTAGCCCCACCTGTACACCATTACTAGTAGTGGACATCTCCTCCACTACCTGGGAGACTAGCCCCACCTGAACCCTATTACTAGTAGTGGACATCTCCTCCACTACCTGGGAGACTAGCCCCACCTGTACCCCATTACTAGTAGTGGACATCTCCTCCACTACCTGGGAGACTAGCCCCACCTGAACCCCATTACTAGTAGTGGACATCTCCTCCACTACCTGGGAGACTAGCCCCACCTGTACCCCATTACTAGTAGTGGGCATCTCCTCCACTACCTGGGAGACTAGCCCCACCTGAACCCCATTACTAGTAGTGGACATCTCCTCCACTACCTGGGAGACTAGCCCCACCTGAACCCCCTCCTGTACCCCATCACTCGTACTGGGCATCTTCTCACTAGTTTGGGGAAATGGCTCCCCAAATCCGTCCTTACCTCCTACAACAATATTTCTCTGCTGCATAACAGACACTATGTTCCCCTCTGGTACAAGCTGCAACTCAGTGCCCTCAACACGGACAACTTGTTCCTCAGCATCAGGTGCTTGTGGCTGCTCTACCACTGTCGGCCCCACCAACCCCTCTTTACCCTACTGCTACTCTCTGTTTATCATATCTGCATAGTCACTTTAACCATATCTACATGTACATACTACCTCAATCAGCCTGACTAACCGCTGTCTGTATGTAGCCTCTCTACTGTATATAGCCTCTCTACTGTATATAGCCTCTCTACTGTATATAGCCTCTCTACTGTATATAGCCTATCTACTGTATATAGCCTCTCTACTGTATATAGCCTCTCTACTGTTATTGCCTCCCTACTGCTACTCTCTGTTCATCATATATACATAGTCACTTTAACCATATCTACATGTACATACTACCTCAATCAGCCTGACTAACTGGTGTCTGTATATAGCCTTGCTACTGTTATTTTCAAATGTATTTTTTACTGTTTTATTTCTTTACTTACATACACACACACACCTTTTTTTGCACTATTGGTTAGAGCCTGTAAGTAAGCATTTCACTGTAAGGTCTACACCTATAGTATTCGGCGCACGTGACAAACAAACTTTGATTTAATTTGATTTGCAACCCAACGAAACGACATGACCTGTTTCAGAGCCGGGTGTTTGCAACGACATAACCTCCAATAACTCATATGCTCCAATAACTCATATGCTCCAATAACTCATATGCTCCAATAACTCATATGCTCCAATAACTCATATGCTCCAATAACTCATATGCACCAATAACTCATATGCTCCAATAACTCATATGCTCCAATAACTCATATGCTCCAATAATTCATATGCTCCAATAACTCATGCTCCAATAACTCATATGCTCCAATAACTCATATGCACCAATAACTCATATGCTCCAATAACTCATATGCTCCAATAACTCATATGCTCCAATAACTCATATGCTCCAATAACTCATATGCACCAATAACTCATATGCTCCAATAACTCATATGCACCAATAACTCATATTCTCCAATAACTCATATGCTCCAATAACTCATATGCTCCAATAACTCATATGCACCAATAATTCATATGCTCCAATAACTCATATGCTCCAATAACTCATTGGGAGTAAACGGAGGTACGTTCAAAATCGAAATAAGCGGCGTAACTTGAATAAACATGTCTTTAAGTAGTTCACCATGCTCAACCATCCAATCAACAAGACACTCTTCTTTAAGAAGTTCACCATGCTCAACCATCCAATCAACAAGACACTCTTCTTTAAGAAGTTCACCATGCTCAACCATCCAATCAACAAGATGCTCTTCTTTAAGAAGTTCACCATGCTCAACCATCCAATCAACAAGACACTCTTCTTTAAGAAGTTCACCATGCTCAACCATCCAATCAACAAGACGCTCTTCTTTAAGAAGTTCACCATGCTCAACCATCCAATCAACAAGATGCTCTTCTTTAAGAAGTTCACCATGCTCAACCATCCAATCAACAAGATGCTCTTCTTTAAGTAGTTCACCATGCTCAACCATCCAATCAACAAGATGCTCTTCTTTAAGAAGTTCACCATGCTCAACCATCCAATCAACAAGACACTCTTCTTTAAGAAGTTCACCATGCTCAACCATCCAATCAACAAGACTCTCTTCTTTAAGAAGTTCACCATGCTCAACCATCCAATCAACAAGACACTCTTCTTTAAGAAGTTCACCATGCTCAACCATCCAATCAACAAGATGCTCTTCTTTAAGAAGTTCACCATGCTCAACCATCCAATCAACAAGATGCTCTTCTTTAAGAAGTTCACCATGCTCAACCATCCAATCAACAAGATGCTCTTCTTTAAGAAGTTCACCATGCTCAACCATCCAATCAACAAGATGCTCTTCTTTAAGAAGTTCACCATGCTCAACCATCCAATCAACAAGATGCTCTTCTTTAAGAAGTTCACCATGCTCAACCATCCAATCAACAAGACGCTCTTCTTTAAGTAGTTCACCATGCTCAACCATCCAATCAACAAGATGCTCTTCTTTAAGTAGTTCACCATGCTCAACCATCCAATCAACAAGATGCTCTTCTTTAAGTAGTTCACCATGCTCAACCATCCAATCAACAAGACGCTCTTCTTTAAGAAGTTCACCATGCTCAACCATGCAATCAACAAGATGCTCTTCTTTAAGTAGTTCACCATGCTCAACCATCCAATCAACAAGACACTCTTCTTTAAGAAGTTCACCATGCTCAACCATCCAATCAACAAGATGCTCTTCTTTAAGAAGTTCACCATGCTCAACCATCCAATCAACAAGATGCTCTTCTTTAAGAAGTTCACCATGCTCAACCATCCAATCAACAAGACGCTCTTCTTTAAGAAGTTCACCATGCTCAACCATCCAATCAACAAGATGCTCTTCTTTAAGAAGTTCACCATGCTCAACCATCCAATCAACAAGACTCTCTTCTTTAAGAAGTTCACCATGCTCAACCATCCAATCAACAAGATGCTCTTCTTTAAGTAGTTCACCATGCTCAACCATCCAATCAACAAGATGCTCTTCTTTAAGTAGTTCACCATGCTCAACCATCCAATCAACAAGATGCTCTTCTTTAAGTAGTTCACCATGCTCAACCATCCAATCAACAAGACACTCTTCTTTAAGTAGTTCACCATGCTCAACCATCCAATCAACAAGACACTCTTCTTTAAGAAGTTCACCATGCTCAACCATCCAATCAACAAGATGCTCTTCTTTAAGAAGTTCACCATGCTCAACCATCCAATCAACAAGATGCTCTTCTTTAAGAAGTTCACCATGCTCAACCATCCAATCAACAAGATGCTCTTCTTTAAGAAGTTCACCATGCTCAACCATCCAATCAACAAGATGCTCTTCTTTAAGAAGTTCACCATGCTCAACCATCCAATCAACAAGATGCTCTTCTTTAAGAAGTTCACCATGCTCAACCATCCAATCAACAAGACGCTCTTCTTTAAGTAGTTCACCATGCTCAACCATCCAATCAACAAGATGCTCTTCTTTAAGTAGTTCACCATGCTCAACCATCCAATCAACAAGATGCTCTTCTTTAAGTAGTTCACCATGCTCAACCATCCAATCAACAAGATGCTCTTCTTTAAGTAGTTCACCATGCTCAACCATCCAATCAACAAGACGCTCTTCTTTAAGAAGTTCACCATGCTCAACCATCCAATCAACAAGATGCTCTTCTTTAAGTAGTTCACCATGCTCAACCATCCAATCAACAAGACACTCTTCTTTAAGAAGTTCACCATGCTCAACCATCCAATCAACAAGATGCTCTTCTTTAAGAAGTTCACCATGCTCAACCATCCAATCAACAAGACGCTCTTCTTTAAGAAGTTCACCATGCTCAACCATCCAATCAACAAGATGCTCTTCTTTAAGAAGTTCACCATGCTCAACCATCCAATCAACAAGACTCTCTTCTTTAAGAAGTTCACCATGCTCAACCATCCAATCAACAAGATGCTCTTCTTTAAGTAGTTCACCATGCTCAACCATCCAATCAACAAGATGCTCTTCTTTAAGTAGTTCACCATGCTCAACCATCCAATCAACAAGATGCTCTTCTTTAAGTAGTTCACCATGCTCAACCATCCAATCAACAAGATGCTCTTCTTTAAGAAGTTCACCATGCTCAACCATCCAATCAACAAGATGCTCTTCTTTAAGAAGTTCACCATGCTCAACCATCCAATCAACAAGATGCTCTTCTTTAAGAAGTTCACCATGCTCAACCATCCAATCAACAAGATGCTCTTCTTTAAGAAGTTCACCATGCTCAACCATCCAATCAACAAGATGCTCTTCTTTAAGTAGTTCACCATGCTCAACCATCCAATCAACAAGATGCTCTTCTTTAAGAAGTTCACCATGCTCAACCATCCAATCAACAAGATGCTCTTCTTTAAGAAGTTCACCATGCTCAACCATCCAATCAACAAGATGCTCTTCTTTAAGAAGTTCACCATGCTCAACCATCCAATCAACAAGATGCTCTTCTTTAAGAAGTTCACCATGCTCAACCATCCAATCAACAAGATGCTCTTCTTTAAGAAGTTCACCATGCTCAACCATCCAATCAACAAGATGCTCTTCTTTAAGAAGTTCACCATGCTCAACCATCCAATCAACAAGATGCTCTTCTTTAAGAAGTTCACCATGCTCAACCATCCAATCAACAAGATGCTCTTCTTTAAGAAGTTCACCATGCTCAACCATCCAATCAACAAGATGCTCTTCTTTAAGAAGTTCACCATGCTCAACCATCCAATCAACAAGATGCTCTTCTTTAAGAAGTTCACCATGCTCAACCATCCAATCAACAAGATGCTCTTCTTTAAGTAGTTCACCATGCTCAACCATCCAATCAACAAGATGCTCTTCTTTAAGAAGTTCACCATGCTCAACCATCCAATCAACAAGACGCTCTTCTTTAAGAAGTTCACCATGCTCAACCATCCAATCAACAAGATGCTCTTCTTTAAGTAGTTCACCATGCTCAACCATCCAATCAACAAGATGCTCTTCTTTAAGTAGTTCACCATGCTCAACCATCCAATCAACAAGATGCTCTTCTTTAAGAAGTTCACCATGCTCAACCATCCAATCAACAAGATGCTCTTCTTTAAGAAGTTCACCATGCTCAACCATCCAATCAACAAGATGCTCTTCTTTAAGAAGTTCACCATGCTCAACCATCCAATCAACAAGATGCTCTTCTTTAAGAAGTTCACCATGCTCAACCATCCAATCAACAAGATGCTCTTCTTTAAGAAGTTCACCATGCTCAACCATCCAATCAACAAGATGCTCTTCTTTAAGAAGTTCACCATGCTCAACCATCCAATCAACAAGATGCTCTTCTTTAAGAAGTTCACCATGCTCAACCATCCAATCAACAAGATGCTCTTCTTTAAGAAGTTCACCATGCTCAACCATCCAATCAACAAGATGCTCTTCTTTAAGAAGTTCACCATGCTCAACCATCCAATCAACAAGATGCTCTTCTTTAAGAAGTTCACCATGCTCAACCATCCAATCAACAAGATGCTCTTCTTTAAGAAAAACCACCACCTCTTTATTCATCCGCAACGTGGATAAAGTCTCCCACGGCGACCAGAAACTCCTCCACTGTGACAGTAGCTTCAGTAATACACCTGAAGCCGTTACTGAAGTGACAGGGACGGCGTCCCCATGTGGGTCGCCATCCCCGCCAAAATCAGGGCAATTCCGACAAGAAATACAATGTACTTAATTCTACCGCAGAAAAAATAAAAAAATAATGATAACCTTGCATAGAAAAAGGCAAACCACCAAAAAAAATGAAACAAGAATGAAAACACAGACGCTCTAACTCCAGACAACACTCGCACTCGCTCATACAATTCCCAGCATGCACCAAACACCTCCCAGCATGCGGAGAGACCGAGAGAGAGGAAAAGCAGGAGACAGAGAGAGAGAGCTAGACAGACAGACAGACCGGCAGGAAATCTGATATTCCACTTTGCTGATGCTCTACACTGTGTCAAGGGCTTAGTTAGTAGGAGTGTTGTGTTTTCGACTGACAACTGCCCCTTTCCTCTTGACTTTCAGGTTATCCTGCAGACAGGAAGAAACCTAAGGTTGTCTTTCTGATGGGTATGTACACACACACACACACACACACACACACACACACACACACACACACACACACACACACACACACAGCGTTACAGTGGTTGTACCAGCATGAACCAACCTATTGAGATGTCTGGATAATTGGCTGTATTATAGGAGGCTGGATATGTGGCTGTTTAACAGAGATAGGAGGCTGGATATGTGGCTGTTTAACAGAGATAGGAGGCTGGATATGTGGCTGTTTAACAGAGATAGGAGGCTGGATATGTGGCTGTTTAACAGAGATAGGAGGCTGGATATGTGGCTGTTTAACAGAGATAGGAGGCTGGATATGTGGCTGTTTAACAGAGATAGGAGGCTGGATATGTGGCTGTTTAACAGAGATAGGAGGCTGGAGAATTGGCTGAATTCATACTGTTGCATACTAAGTTTTATCACTGATATGTCCTTTCCTTTATCCTGGGTATCAAAACCTGTTTGTGCCAAACAGATCTGGAAGCAGGCTATATTTATTTAGGCTCACTGAGCAGTTTAACGTTGATTTAAAGTTGCTAACTGTAATGTAGAATATATTTCACATGCTGAGTGTTATTTCTAGACCCAGCACCTCCTGTTGTCTCTAAATACATCATTAGTTAGAAAGCTACAACATACAGTATCTGAGTCACAGAGGATGTGTCCCAAATGGCACCCTATTCCCTATATAGTGCACTACTTTAGACCAGAGCCCTATTCCCTATATAGTGGACAACTTTAGACCAGAGCCCTATTCCCTATATAGTGCACTAATATAGACCAGGGCCCTATTCCCTATATAGTGCACTACTTTTGACCAGAGCCCTATTCCCTATATAGTGCACTAATATAGACCAGGGCCCTATTCCCTATATAGTGCACTACTTTTGACCAGGGCCCTATGCCACCCTACTCCCTATATAGTGCACTACTTTAGACCAGAGCCCTATTCCCTATATAGTGCACTAATATAGACCAAGGCCCTATTCCCTATATATAGTGCACTACTTTTAACCAGGGCCCACAGAGCTCTAGTGTAATGCCGATACTAAAGAGTAGTGATGTCGCGATACCAACGTTTAACTAATGACACGATACCAGGCCAAGGACACCAACACCATAGGGAAAATGTGTCTCCACTGCGCATCGTGGTGCACGCTGGGTAACGACTACGCTGGGAGACGCTGGGAGACGGGTTTAATAATAAACGTAACAGAGATCAATGCAAGACACAAGTGTAGCGTACGGACATGGAACAACATTAATACTCCCTGGGGAATAAACCTAAGGGAGTCCCAGATATAGGGGAGGTAATACGAGAGGAAATAGAGTCCAGGTGAGCCTAATCATGAGGAGCAGGTGTGTGTAATGATGGTTGCCAGGTGTGTGTAATGATGGTTGCCAGGTGCGTGTAATGATGGTTGCCAGGTGCGGGTAATGATGGTTGCTAGGTGCGTGTAATGATGGTTGCCAGGTGCGGGTAATGATGGTTGCCAGGTGCGGGTAATGATGGTTGCCAGGTGCATGTAATGATGGTTGCCAGGTGCGTGTAATGATGGTTGCCAGGTGCGGGTAATGATGGTTGCCAGGTGCGTGTAATGATGGTTGCCAGGTGCATGCAATGATGGTTGCCAGGTGCGGGTAATGATGGTTGCCAGGTGCGTGTAATGATGTTTGCCAGGTGCGTGTAATGATGGTTGCTAGGTGCGTGTAATGATGGTTGCCAGGACCGGTGGTTAGTAAACCGGCGACGTCGAGCGCGGGAGTAGACGTGACAGCATGCATTATTTTCCAGAGAACTCATAGCCCCTTGTTGATTAAACCTTACATAATGATTGACATGTCATTGTGGCAGTAAGCAGAACAACAATACATGAAGCCATCTTTACTCTTCAGTGAATTGTTATTCAAATAAAATGTTTAGTTTATTGAACAAATATATCAGAAATCTGACATCAAATTCACCTTCAGGGGAGAATTTTTTTAATAAAATGGAGAACACCTCGCCAATCTCATGAACCACAGGGAACACCTCCCCAAACATGATTAAAGTGACTAGTGTTCCATTATTAAAGTGGCCAGTGATTTCAAGTCTATTTATATAGGGCAGCAGCCTATATATATGCTAGTGATGGCTATTTAACAGTCTGATGGCCTTGTGATAGAAGCTTTTCTTCAGTCTCTCGGTCCCAGCTTTGATGCACCTGTACTGACCTCGCCTTCTGGATGATAGTGGGGTGAACAGGCAATGGCTCGGGTCGTTGTTGTCCTTGATGATCTTTTTGGCTTCCTGTGACATCGGGTGCTGCAACTGTCATGGAGGGCAGATAGTTTGCCCCCGGTGATGTGTTGGGCAGACCTCACCACTCTCTGGATAGCCCTGAGGTTGCGGGTGGTGCAGTTGCCATACCAGGCAGTGATACAGCCCAACAGGATGCTCTCAATTGTGCATCTGTAAAAGTTTGTGAGTGTTTTAAGGGGCCAAGACAAATTTTGTCAGCCTCCTGAGGTTGAAGAGGCGCTGATGCTGTCACTGTCTGAGGAACTTGAAGCTTCCCACCTTCTCTACTGCAGTCCTGTCCAATGTGGATAGGGGGGTGCTCCCTCTGCTGTTTCCTGAAGTTCATGATCATCTCCTTTGTTTTGTTGACATTGAGGTTATTTTCCTGGCACCACACTCCCAGGGCCCTCACCTCCTCCCTGGAGGCGGGCTCGTCATTGTTGGTAATCAGGCCTACTACTGTTGTATCGTCTACAAACTTGATGATTGAGTTGGAGGCGTGTGTGGCCACACAGTCATGGGTGAACAGGTAGTACAGGAGGGGGCTGAGCATGCACCCTTGTGTGGCACCTGTGTTGAGGACCAGCGAAGTGGAGGTGTTTTTTCCTACCTTCACCACCTGGGGTTCGCCCATGAGGAAGTCCAGGAACCAGTTGCAAAGGGCGGGGGTCACTCAGGGCCTCGAGCTTAATGATGAGTTTGGAGGATACTATGGTGTTGAATGCTGAGCTATAGTCAATAAACAGCATTCTTACATACAGTGAGGGAAAAAAGTATTTGATCCCCTGCTGATTTTGTACATTTGCCCACTGACAAAGAAATTATCAGTCTATAATTTTAATGGTAGGTTTATTTGAAAATACTTATTTCTCTCATTAAAATGCAAATCAATGTATAATGTTTTTGACATGCTGGATTTTTTGTTGTTATTCTGTCTCTCACTGTTCAAATAAACCTACCATTAAAATTATAGACTGATCATTTCTTTGTCAGTGGGCAAACGTACAAAATCAGCAGGGGATCAAATACTTTTTTCCCTCACTGTAGGTATTCCTCTTGACCAGATGGGATAGGGCAGTGTGCAGTGCGATCTATTGGGGCGTGGATCTATTGGGGCTATAAGCAAATTAAAGTGGGTTTAGGGTGTCAGGTAGGGTAGAGGTGATATGATCCTTGACTAGTCTCTCAAAGCACTTCATGATGACAGAAGTGAGTGCTACGGGGCGATAGTCATTTAGTTCAGTTACCTTTGCTTTCTTGGGTACAGGAACAATGGTGGACATCTTGAAGCATGTAAGGACAGCAGACTGGGATAGGGAGAGATTGAATATGTCCGTAAACATTCCAGCCAGCTGTTTTGCGCATGCTCTGAAGACGCGGCTAAGGATGCCATCTGGGCTGACAACCTTGCAAGGCTTAACACGCCCCGTCGGTGGCACTGTGTTATCCTCAAAGCAGGCGAAGAAGGTGTTTAGCTTGTCCGGAAGCTAGATGTCCGTGTCCGCGACATTTCTGGTTTTCCCTTTTGTGGTCGGTGATTGTCTGTAGACCCTGCCACATATGTCTCGTGTCTGAGCCGTTGAATTGCGATTCTGCTTTGTCTCTATACTGACGTTTTCATTGTTTGTTTGCCTTACGGCAGAAATAACTACACTGTTTGTATTCGGCCATATTCCCAGTCACCTTGCCATGGTTAAATGCGATGGTTCACTCTCTCAGTTTTGCCGCCATCCATCCATGGTTTCTGGTTAGGGTAGGTTTTAATAGTCACAGTGGGTACAACATCTCCAATGCACTTCCTTATAAACTCACTCACCGAGTCAGCGTATAAATCAATGTTATTCTCTGAGGCTGCCCGGAACATTTCCCAGTCCGTGTGATCAAAACAATCTTGAAGAGTGGATTCCGATTGGTCAGACCACACGACTGAACAGTAGTCCAGGTGTAACAAAACTAGGGCCTGTAGGACGTGCCTTGTTGATAGTGTTGTTAAGAAGGTAGAGCAGCGCTTTATTATGGACAGACTTCTCCCAATCTTAGCTGCTATTGTATCAATATGCTTCGATCATGACAGTTTACAATCCAGGGTTACTCCAAGCAGTGTACTTCAACTTGCTCAATTTCCACATTATATATTACAAGACATAGTTGAGGTTTAGGGTTTAGTGAATGATTTGTCCCAAATACAATGCTTTTAGTTTTAGAAATATTTAGGACTATCTTATTCCTTGCCACCCACTCTAAAACTAACTGCAACTCTTTGTTAAGTGTTGCAGTCATTTCAGTCGCTCTAGTAGCTGACGTGTATAGTGTTGAGTCATCCGCACACATATACTCAAAGCCAGTGGCATGTTATTAGTAAAGATTGAAAAAAATATGGGGCCTAGACAGCTGCCTTGGGTAATTCCAGATTCTGCCTGGATTATGTTGGAGAGGCTTCCATTAAAGAACACCCTCTGTGGTCTGTTAGACAGATAACTCTTTATCCACAATATAGCAGGGGGTGTAAAGCCATAACGCATACGTTTTGCCAGCAGCAGACTATGATCGATAATGTCAAAGGCCGCACTGAAGTCTAACAAAACAGCCCCCACATTCTTTTTATCATCAATTTCTCTCAGCCAATCATCAGCCATTTGTGTAAGTGCTGTGCTTGTTGAGTGTCCTTCCCTATAACCATGCTGAAAGTCTGTTGTCAATTTGTTTACTGTAAAATAGCATTGTATCTGGTCAAACACAATTATTTCCAAACAGTTTTCTAAGGGTTGGTAACAGGCTGATTGGTTGGCTATTTGAGCCAGTCAAGGGGGCTTTACTATTCTTAGGTCGCAGAAGACTTTTGCTTCCCTCCAGGCCTGAGGGCACACACTGTCTAGTTGGCTTAAATTGAAGATGTGGCAATATCGTCTGCTATTATCCTCAGTAATTTTCGATCCAAGTTGCCAGATCCCGGTGGCTTGTCGTTGTTGATAGACAACAATCATTTTTTCACCTCTTCCACACTGACTCTATGGAATTCAAAATTACAATGCTTGTCTTTCATAATTTGTTCAGATATACTTGGTTGTGTAGTGTCAGCATTTGTTGCTGGCATGTCATGCCTAAATTTGCTAATCTTGCCAATGAAAAAATCATTAAAGTCGTTGGCAATATCAATTGGTTTTGTGATGAATGAGCCATCTGATTCAATGAATGATGGAGCTGAGTTTGCCTTTTTTCCCAAAATGTCATTTAAGGTGCTCCAAAGCTTTTAACTATCATTCTTTATGTCATTTATCTGTGTTTCATTGCCAATCGGTTGTGCAGCCAGACTTATTTGCCATTACTTTTGCCTCATCCCTCTCATCCATTCAATCTTTTCATTTCCTCATCAATCCATGGGGATTGAATAGTTTGCTCGTCTATAGGACATACTGACTGACTGACTGTTAAATCATTAAAGTAGTTGACAATATCAGTTGATTTTGTGATGAATGAGCCATCTGATTCAATGAATGATGGAGCCGAGTTTGCCATTTTACCCAAAAAATGTATTTAAGGTGCGCCAAAGCTTTTAACTATCATTCTTTATGTAATCTACAATACCGGTCAAAAGTTTTAGAACACCTACTCGTTCAAAGGTTTTTTTTATTTTGACTATTTTCTACATTGTGGAATAATAGTGAAGACATAAAAACTGTGAAAAAACACATATGGAATCATGTAGTAACCAAAAAAGTGTTAACCTGTTGGGGATAGGGGGCAGTATTTGCACGGCCGGATAAAAAACGTACCCGATTTAATCTGGTTACTACTCCTGCCCAGTAACTAGAATATGCATATAATTGTTTGATTTGGATAGAAAACACCCTAAAGTTTCTAAAATGGTGTCTGTGAGTATAACAGAACTCATATGGCAGGCCAAAACCTGAGAAGATTCCAAACAGGAAGCGCCCTCTCTGACCATTTCTTGGCCTTCTTGATCATCTCTATCCAAAACAAAAGATCTCTGCTGTAACGTGACATTTTCTACGGCTCCCATAGGCTCTCAGAAGGCGGCAGAACGTTGAATGATGACTCTCCAGTCTCTGGCTGAAAAACAGTAGAGCATTTGGTAAGTGGTCGATCTGAGAGCAATGAGACTGGCGCGCGCGTGCACGAGACGACCCCATGTTTACATTTTCAGTCTTTGAACGAAAACAGGGTTTCCCGGTCAGAATATTATCGCTTTTTTATGAGAAAAATCGCATAAAAATTGATTTTAAACAGCGTTTGACATGCTTCGAAGTACGGTAATGGAATATTTTGACATTTTTTGTCACAAAACACGCCGGGCGCGTCACCCTTCTTTACCCTTCGGATAGTGTCTTGAACGCACAAACAAAACGCTGCTATTTGGATATAACTATGGATTATTTGGAACCAAACCAACATTTGTTATTGAAGTAGAAGTCCTGGGAGTGCATTCTGACAAAGAACAGCAAAGGTAATAACATTTTTCTTATAGTAAATCTGAGTTTGGTGAGTGCCAAACTTGGTGGGTGTCAAAATAGCTAGCCTGTGATGGCCGGGCTATCTACTCAGAATATTGCAAAATGTGCTTTCACCGAAAAGCTATTTTAAAATCGGACATAGCGATTGCATAAAGGAGTTCTGTATCTATAATTCTTAAAATAATTGTTATGTTTTTTGTGAACGTTTATCGTGAGTAATTTAGTAAATTCACCGGAAGTGTTCGGTGGGAATGCTAGTCACATGCTAGTCACATGCTAATGTAAAAAGCTGGTTTTTGATATAAATATGAACTTGATTGAACAAAACATGCATGTATTGTATAACATAATGTCCTAGGAGTGTCATCTGATGAAGATCATCAAAGGTTAGTGCTGCATTTAACTGTGGTTTTGGTTTTTGTGATATTATATGCTAGCTTGAAAAATGGGTGTCTGATTATTTCTGGCTGGGTACTCTGCTGACACAATCTAATGTTTTTCTTTCGTTGTAAAGCCTTTTTGAAATCGGACAGTGTGGTTAGATTAACGAGAGTCTTGTCTTTAAAATGGTGTAAAATAGTCATATGTTTGAGAAATTGAAGTAATAGCATTTCTAAGGTATTTGAATATCGCGCCATGGGATTCCACTGGCTGTTGAAACGTCCCACCTAGCCCAGAGAGGTTAAACAAATTATTCAAATAGCCACCCTTTACCTTGATGACAGCTTTGCACACTCTTGGCATTCTATCAACCAGCTTCACCTGGAATGCTTTTCTAACAGTCTTGAAGGAGTTCCCACATGCTGTATGCTGAGCACTTGTTGGCTGCTTTTCCTTCACTCTGTGGACCAACTCATCCCAAGCCATCTCAATTTGGTTTAGGTTGGGGGTTTGTGGAGGCCTGGTCATCTGATGAAGCACTCCATCACTCTCCTTTTTGGTAAAATATCCCTTACACAGCCTGGAGGTGTGTTGGGTCATTGTCCTGTTGAAAAATAAATGATAGTCCCACTAAGCCCAAACCAGATGGGATGGCGTATCGCTGCAGAATGCTGTGGTAGCCATGCTGGTTAAGTGTGTCTTGAATTCTAAATAAATCACAGACGGTGTCACCAGCAAAACACCCCCACAACATAACACCTCCTCCATGCTTTACGGTGGGAAATACACATGCGGAGATCATCCGTTCACCCACACCGCGTCTCACAAAGACACAGCGGTTGGAACTAAAAATCTCCAATTTGGACTCCAGACCAAAGGACAGATTTCCAACGGTCTAATGTCCATTGCTCGTGTTTCTTGGCCCAAGCAAGTTTCTTATTATTATTGGTGTCCTTTAGTAGTGGTTTCTTATTTGCCATTCCTTTTTCCTCATCTCTCACAACCATACAATTTTTCAATTCTTCATCAATCTACGGGGATTTAAGTTTTTACAGTCATTTTCTTAATGGGTGCATGCTTATTAGTAACTGGAGTAAGCAATTTCATAAATGTGTCGAGTGCAGCGTCTGGTTGCTCCTCATTACACACCATAGACCAACAAATATTCTGGCATGTCATCCCTAACTTCGCTAATCTTGCCAATTAAAAAATCATTAAAGTAGTTGGCAATATCAGTCGGTTTTGTGATGAATGGGCCATCTGTTTCAATGAAGGATGGAGGTGAGTTTGCCTTTTTTCCCAGAATTTTGATTTAAGGTGTTCCAAAGCTTTTTACTGTCATTCTTTATTTCATTTATCTTGGTTTCATAGTGTAGTGTTCTTCTTCTTCTTTTTAATTCAGTTTAGTCACATGATTTCTCAATTTGCAATAAGTTTGCCAATCGGTTGTGCGGCCAGCTTTATTTGCCGTTCCTTTTGCCTCGTACCTCTCAACCATACAATTTTTCAATTCCTCATCAATTCCAGTTTTTACAGTAATTTTCTTAATGGGTGCATGCTTATTAGTAACTGGAATAAGCAGTGTCTGTTTGCTCCTCATTACACTCTAGAAGAAAAAGAAACGCCTATAAAGGCGAGGTGCTAGCGGAGTAGAAAACTAGAAAATAAGGGAGAGCCGGCCGCACACTCTAGGAGCTCAGATGCAAAAATGTTTATATCCAACGTTTCGACAGCCAAGCTGTCTTCATACCCTGATGAAGACAGCTTGGCTGTCGAAACGTTGGATATTAAAACATTTGCATCTGAGCTCCTAGAGTGTGCGGCTCTCCCTTATTTTCAAGTGCTCCTCATTACACAAACTGATATTATTTACATCAACAACATAGGAATCACTACAAAACGTATTGTATGACCTTCTTATACACTATATTAGGCCCAGCCTTTGGAGCTTTGGTTTTCCTAGATATGGCTACTATATTGTGATCACTACATCTGATGGATCTGGATACTGCTTTCAAGATCATTTCTGCAGCATTAGTAAAGATGTGATCAATACATGTTGAGGATTTAATTCCTGTGCTGTTTGTAACTACCCTGGTAGGTTGACTGATAACCTGAACCAGGTTGCAGCTTGAAGAAAGCTAGTAAATATTTAAATCACCCAGAGAATATACCTCTTTGTCGATATCACATACATCATCAAGAACTTCACACATTATCCAGATACTGACTGTTAACACTTGGTGGTCTATAGCAGCTTCCCTCCAGAATTGGCTTTAGGTGAGGCAGATGAACCTGTAGCCATATTACTTCAACACTATTTAACATGAGATCCTCTCTAATCTTTACAGGAACGTGGTTCTGAATATAAACAGCCACACCTCCACCATTGGCATGTCTGTCTTTTCTGTAGATGTTATAACCTTGTATTACTACCATTGTGCCATCAAAGGTATTATCCAAGTGAGTTTCAGAGATATCATCATCTGTTACTAGTAAATTATTGATTTCATGGACCTTGTTTCTTAAGCTACATAAATTAATGTGGGCTATTTTGAGCACTTTTCTTCTGGGATGCTTACTTGTTTTACTGGGAAGCTTAGCATCAGTAGATATGCTCATGTTCTTTATGTTAGTGCAGGGTGAGCTGCTCACAGTGGACTTCCTCCTAGGGCACACCGTCTTAGTCCTAAAAGTATAAAACTGGTTCATAGGCACATGATTACTGCATACAATAGCTGTAGGATCAGCAGAGGTATTCAGAGCAGTTAGAGGTTACAGTTAAATCATTTTTATTTTTTTACTATTATTTCACCTTTATTTAACCAGGTAGGCCAATTGAGAACAAGTTGTTCTCATTTACAACTGTGACCTGACCAAGATAAAGCAAAGCAGTGCGACACAAACAACAACACAGAGTTACACATTAACAAATGTACAGTCAATAACACAATAGAAAAATCTATTTACAGTGTGTGCAAATGTAGAAGAGTAGGGAGGTAAGGCAATAAATACGCCTAAGAGGCGAAAATAATTACAATTTAGCATTAATACTGGAGTGATAGATGTGCAGATGATGATGTGCAAGTAGAGATACTGGGGTGCAAAAGAGCAAGAGGATAAATAACAATATGGGGATGAGGTAGTTGGGTGGGCTATTTACAGATGGGCTATGTACAGGTACAGTGATCGGTAAGCTGCTCAGACAGCTGATGCTTAAAGTTAGAGAGGGAAATATAAGTCTCCAGCTTCAGTGATTTTTGCAATTCGTTCCAGTCATTGTCAGCAGAGAACTGGAAGGAAAGGCAACCAATTCCGTGTTGGCTTTGGGGATGACCAGTGAAATATACCTACTGAAGCGCGTGCTACGGGTGGGTGTTGCTATGGTGACCAGTGAGTTGAGATAAGGTGGGGCTTTACCTAGCAAAGACTTATAGATGACCTGGAGTCAGTGGGTTTGGCGACAGATATGTAGTGAGGGCCAGCCAACGAGAGCATACAGGTCGCAGTGGTGGGTAGTATATGGGTCTTTGGTGATGTCGTGTCTTTGTTATTTTATCAAATCAATTCTCTGTAATTATTATTACGTGATTAAACGAATCATGTAAATGTAATTAACTAGGAAGTCGGGGCACCGAGGAAAATCTTCAGATTACAAAGTTATAATTTTCCTAATATAACTCTTCAAATATTTTAATGTCTAATTAGTCTTCTAATTAATGAATTATTCTTTACCTCACGTTAGTCTCATTCCGAACGTCGTAAATCGTTGGTAATCTGCACGAACCCAGCCTTCACTGTGAATCATCCATACACCAATTGTCTTAATCATTTATTTACTAACTAACTAAATAATCACAGAAATGCATAAGCAAACAAACAGTAGATATGGTTACAAGGAAATGATAGGGGAGGGTCCCTAGTGGGCTAAACCGGTAATACGGCTTGGTGGACAAAGGGAAGTGGGTGTGGACTGAGAAGGGCGGGAATTACAGGAGTTGATAATTATATTAATTGAAATGCTAATCCTTTGCACATGAACGCTCACTCATTCAGGAATCATTGCAATCAATATATATTTACGCTCAGTGTGTCGTCAGAGATCTCTGTTGGAATGTTCATCCGCTCGTCTCTCCATCTGCTTCCAAGAAGCCTTTGGTGGTTAGAATGGATACTTCAGAGTCCCTTTCAGAAATGTTCTTATAGAATAGCTGTTTCGGCGGTTGTCGGTCCTCGCATTCAATGGTACATAATTTCTAGCTGCAGACTAGTAATTAGTATCGAAGAGTTGCTCTTATTCTGTCGGGATCGATAGTCTCAGAGTTTAACCACGTGGTATGGTTAGGAATTCAAAAAACCTTACAACCTTAGCTTATACTGAGGTTTTTGTTTTCTCTACTCAAACCTTTGCTCCCTCTGCTGACCGAGGTAGATGGTCTCAAGAGGATTTCTTCAGGTGGGGGTTTTATTCGAAACAGTAGAAAAGGGCTGTCCCATGACGCCTCTATCATGTCTGTGCTCACGGGGGCGGGCCAATGAAGAGAATACAATTCTCTCACATTAATGGTTCAACATCACATTACATCATTTCACAAATAGTTTCATCTTTACTCATTAATTTTATACAATAATTAGACTCAAACCTCATAACGGAGGCTCCTGTATAAACAGAGTTATGGTAATGTGGCTGTATTGTCTTTTATGTGGTCACAAACATTAAACAAAACGGACCGGGTCGTAGCTGGCTTCTCCACCGACCATTTACACATTCTCCAAAACGTGGATATTGTTCAGTTCTCAAGTTCTGTGATGTAGAAGTTCCTTTGTTCTACTGGGAACCCTCTCTCTATACTGCATGGCCGGGGGGGAGTCTCCTCCAGGAATTTATGACCTGAGATAACAGAACCTGCGTGTAGGAGGAAGAGAGAGGTGGTGAGAGAGAGGGGGATGTTACTCGCTATACCCAAAGAGGGCCACATCATGACAAGGATCGGTAGGATAGTCAGTTTTACGAGGGTATGTTTGGCAGCATGAATGAAGGAGGCTTTGTTGCGAAATAAGAAGCCGATTCTTGATTTAATTTTGGATTGGAGATGTTTAATATGAGTCTGGAAGGAGAGTTTATAGTCTAACCAGACACCTAGGTATTTGTAGTTGTCCACATATTCTAAGTCAGAACCGTCCAGAGTGGTGATGCTAGTCGGGCGAGAGGGTACGGGCAGCAATCGGTTGAAGAGCATGCATTTAGTTTTACTGGCATTTAAAAGCAGTTGGAGGCCCCGGAAGGAGTGTTGTATGGCATTGAAGCTCGTTTGGAGGTTTGTTAACACAGTGTCCAAAGAAGGGCCAGAAGTATACAGAATGGTGTCGTCTGCGTAGAGGTGGATCAGAGAATTACCAGCAGCAAGAGCGACATCATTGATATATACAGAGAAAAGAGTCGGCCCGAGAACCCTGTGGCACCCCCATAGAGACTGCCAGAGGTCCGGACAACAGGCCCTCCGATTTGACACACTGAACTCTATCAGAGAAGTAGTTGGTGAACCAGGCGAGGCAGTCATTTGAGAAACCAAGGCTATTGAGTCTGCCGATAAGAATGCGGTGATTGACAGAGTCGAAAGCCTTGGCCAGGTCGATGAAGACGGCTGCACAGTACTGTCTTTTATCGATGGCAGTTATGACATCGTTTAGGACCTTGAGCGTGGCTGAGGTGCACCCATGACCAGCTCGGAAACCAGATTGCATAGTGAAGAAGGTATGGTGGGATTCGAAATGGTCGGTGATCCGTTTGTTAACTTGGCTTTCGAAGATTTTAGAAAGGCAGGGCAGGATGGATATAGGTCTATAACAGTTTGGGTCTAGAGTGTCTCCCCCTTTGAAGAGGGGGATGACCGCGGCAGCTTTCCAATCTTTGGGGATCTCAGACGATACGAACGAGAGGTTGAACAGGTTAGTAATAGGGGTTGCAACAATTTCGGCTGATCATTTTAGAAAGAGAGGGTCCAGGTTGTCTAGCCCAGCTGATTTGTAGGGGGTCCAGATTTTGCAGCTGTTTCAGAACATCAGCTGGGTGAAGGAGAAGCAGTCAGTCAGTCAGTATGCTCTTTGGACGAGCAAACAGTCACTCAGTCGGTATGCCCTCTGGACGAGCCAACAGTCAGTCAGACAATCAGTATGCCCCATGGACGAGCAAACAGTCAGTCAGTCAGTAAAAACCGTAGTCTACCCTACCCTTCTGATACTGTTAAAACCCCAGTCTACCCTGCCTTTCTGATACTGTTAAAACCCCAGTCTACCCTGCCTTTCTGATACAGTAAAAACCCCAGTCCACCCAGCCTTTCTGTTACTGTTAAAACCCCAGTCTACCCTGCCTTTCTGTTACTGTTAAAACCCCAGTCCACCCAGCCTTTCTGTTACTGTTAAAACCCCAGTCTACCCTGCCTTTCTGTTACTGTTAAAACCCCAGTCTACCCTGCCTTTCTGTTACTGTTAAAACCCCAGTCCACCCAGCCTTTCTGTTACTGTTAAAACCCCAGTCTACCCTGCCTTTCTGTTACTGTTAAAACCCCAGTCCACCCAGCCTTTCTGTTACTGTTAAAACCCCAGTCTACCCAGCCTTTCTGTTACTGTTAAAACCCCAGTCCACCCAGCCTTTCTGTTACTGTTAAAACCCCAGTCTACCCTGCCTTTCTGTTACTGTTAAAACCCCAGTCTACCCTGCCCTTCTGATACTGTTAAAACCCCAGTCCACCCAGCCTTTCTGTTACTGTTAAAACCCCAGTCTACCCTGCCTTTCTGTTACTGTTAAAACCCCAGTCCACCCTGCCTTTCTGATACTGTTAAAACCCCAGTCCACCCTGCCTTTCTGTTACTGTTAAAACTGTTCAGCCCCACAGTGAGCAGCCAACCTGATGGATTTCTCTACCCAGACTCCCCGTTGATACCCAGACTCCCCGTTGATACCCAGACTCCCCGTTGATACCCACCCGCTGTTGCTGTCAAATAATTATAATGTAGCAGCTGCATACAGGTTTGTTGCAAATGGCACCCTATTCCCTATATAATGCACTACTTTAGACCAGAGCCCTATTCCATATATAGTGCACTACTTTAGACCAGGGCCCTATTCCATATATAGTGCACTACTTTAGACCAGGGCCCTATTCCATATATAGTGCACTACTTTAGACCAGAGCCCTATTCCATATATAGTGCACTACTTTAGACCGGGGCCCTACTCCATATATAGTGCACTACTTTAGATCGGGGCCCTATTCCATATATACTGCACTACATTTACCTTTTACATTTTAGTCATTTAGCAGACACTCTAATCCAGATCGATTTACAATCAGTGTACATTCATCTCCAGATAGCTAGGTGGACCAGTCATAGTCAGTCCATTCATCTCCAGATAGCTAGGTGGACCAGTCATAGTCAGTACATTCATCTCCAGATAGCTAGGTGGACCAGTCATAGTCAGTACATTCATCTCCAGATAGCTAGGTGGACCAGTCATAGTCAGTCCATTCATCTCCAGATAGCTAGGTGGACCAGTCATAGTCAGTCCATTCATCTCCAGATAGCTAGGTGGACCAGTCATAGTCAGTACATTCATCTCCAGATAGCTAGGTGGACCAGTCATAGTCAGTACATTCATCTCCAGATAGCTAGGTGGACCAGTCATAGTCAGTCCATTCATCTCCAGATAGCTAGGTGGACCAGTCATAGTCAGTCCATTCATCTCCAGATAGCTAGGTGGACCAGTCATAGTCAGTACATTCATCTCCAGATAGCTAGGTGGGACAACCACATATCATTGGCATAGAAAGTACATTTTTCCTCATTAAAGTAGCTATCAGTAGAGTCAGAGTTAGAAAGGGGGGGGGTCAAATGCAAGTGCTGGTTAAGGGTGAGGCGGAGGATTATTTAAGATTCTGTTTGAAAGGAAGATGGGCAGGGACTCTGCTGTCCTAGCTTCAGCGAGAAGCTGGTTTCGCCATTGGAGTGCGAGAACAGAGAACAGTTTGGACTGGTCTGAGCGGGAGCTGCCCTCCCATAGGGGTGGGAGAGCCAAGAGACCTGATGTGGCAGAACGGAGTACTCGGGTTGGGGTGTAGGGTTTGAGCATAGCCTGAAGGTAGGGAGGGTCAGTTCATCTTGCTGCTCTGTAGGTAAGCACCATGGTCTGGTAGTGGATGCGAGCTTCAACTGGAAGCCAGTGGAGTGTGAGGAGAAGCGGGGTGACATGAGAGAACTTGGGAAGGTTGAAAACCAGGCGGGCTGCAGCGTTCTGGATTAGT
>NC_042987.1:42540204-42560204 GCF_901001165.1 Salmo trutta | reverse complement strand
TTTCCTCCAGCATCTTCACAAGGTCCTTTGCTGTTGTTCTGGAATTTATTTGCTCTTTTCGCACCAAAGTACGTTCATCTCTAGGAGACAGAATGCGTCTCCTTCCTGAGCGGTATGACGGCTGCGTGGTCCCATGGTGTTTATACTTGTGTACTATTGTTTGTACAGATGAACGTGGTACCTTCAGGCATTTGGAAATTGCTCCCAATGGTGAACCAGATGTGTGAAGGTCTACCATTTTTTTCTGAGGTCTTGGCTGATTTCTTTTGATTTTCCCATGATGTCAAGCGAAGAGGCACTGAGTTTGAAGGTAGGCCTTGAAATACATCCACAGGTACACCTCCAATTGACTCAAATGATGTCAATTAGCCTATCAGAAGCTTCTAAAGCCATCACATCATTTTCTGGAATTTTTCAAGCTGTTTAAAGGCACAGTCAACTTAGTGTATGTAAACTTCTGACCCACTGGAATTGTGATACAGTGAATTATACAGTGAAATAATCTGCCTGTAAACAATTGTTTAAAAAATGACTTGTGTCATGCACAAAGTAGATGTCTTAACCGACTTGCCAAAACTATAGTTTGATAACAAGAAATTTGTGGAGTGGATGAAAAACGAGTTTTAATGACTCCAACCTAAGTTTATGTAAACTTCCGACTTCAACTGTATATACAGTGATAGAGTGGGGACTGGAACCAGGTGTGTGTAATGATGACGAGACAAGTCCGGGGTTGATGAGTGAAGGGCGTTTGCCATCAGCAGATTTGGCAGCAGCTTGAAGGCCGGCGACGCCGAACGCCTGAGCTGGACAGGAGGGGGAACCAAAGCGAAGGCTGGTGTGAAAATTACATTTAAACTACTCAATCAGTGTGAGAAGTGAAGTCTGATGGGCATTGACTAGAGCAGTGAAGTCAGGTGTAGTTTCTGATGTCGCTATGCGCAGGATTACTGAGAGGTGAGAGTCAGTAAGAGATGATCTGTCTGTTCACATACATAGGTTGACCCAAACATCTTCTGAACATAACTCCTATTCTTTGGAAAGTTTTGTTCATCGAGAGATGCATAGAACCTCGTCAGTGACATTTGTTTTGAATAGTTCTCCAATCACTGCATCAGACTGAAGATCGATATGCTCTAGTTGCAGGTCAGTGGGAGCGTTATCCACATTGAAGGTGAAAGGAGAGGATACCAACAGCATGTCATTTTCCAACACTTTGAAATCCTCAAAATGACGAGAAAACTCACCGTTCAAAGCAGCAGCGATGTGTACTTCTCCCCGCTGGTCATCTGATAGGGATCAGACTAGTAGTGTAGGAAGGTGGGTGAGATTGTTGGCTTCTACTTGGAGGGTCAGGAGGAGTAATTTTCCCTTGAAGGCTTTGACAAGGCTTTACATCTGATGTGCAAAATGGCCGATCCCTTGTAGTTTGGAATTCAGTTCATTCATGAAGGCCATGATGTCCACGGTGAAGGCAAAATCAGCCAATCATTCTTTATCTTGCAGTTGAGGGAAACCCACATATTTTCCTTTCATTTGGAAAAACTCTGCCATCTCCGACTTCAGGTCCCACACCTTTTTAAGCACCTTCCCCAAACTCAGCCATCTCACGTTTGTGTGGTAGGGGAGATCTGCATGACCCGACTCTGTCTCTTCCAACAGTGAGACAAACTTCCTGTGGTTTAAAGATTTTGCTCTTATGAAGTTTACCACTTTAGTGACTGTTTCCACAACATGGCTCATTTTCAGAACACATTTACAGAGCACTTCCTGATGAATAATGCAATGCAGGAAAATCCTTTTCTGATCTGGGTTCAGCTCAGCTACTTGATCTTGTATCCTTTTCAAAAGGCCAACGTTTTCTCCTGTCAAGTTTGGCCACCCATCAGTGGTCACATTGGATAACTTTACAAAACTCAGTCCCAGCTTTGCCACAGTTATTAACCTCCTCCAATAAATCTTTCCCTGTGGTTGTGCTCTTCATTGACTGCATTGAAGCAAACTCCTCTGTAGTTTCAAAGTCTGGGGTTCTGGGGATATGGGGTTATGGAGTTATGGGGTTCTGGAGTTCTGGGGTTATGGGGTTATGGGGTTATGAGTTCTGGGGTTATGGAGTTATGGGGTTCTGGAGTTATGGGGTTATGAGTTATGGGGTTCTGGAGTTCTGGGGTTATGAGTTCTGGGGTTATGGAGTTCTGGGGTTATGGGGCTCTGGGGTTATGGGGTTCTGGGGTTATGGAGTTATGGGGTTCTGGAGTTATGGGTTTCTGGGGTTATGGAGTTATGGGGTTCTGGAGTTCTGGGGTTATGGGGTTATGGGGTTCTGGAGTTATGGGGTTCTGGAGTTATGGGGTTATGGAGTTCTGGGGTTATGGAGTTCTGGGGTTATGGGGTTATGGGGTTATGGAGTTCTGGGGTTATGGGGTTCTGGGGTTATGGGGTTCTGGGGTTATGGGGTTATGGAGTTCTGGGGTTATGGGGTTCTGGGGTTATGGAGTTCTGGGGTTATGGGGTTCTGGGGTTATGGAGTTATGGGGTTATGGAGTTATGGGGTTTTGCCTCGTAAGAATATCAACAACTGCGCTGTGTCATGTGCATCCCTGCTCTCATCCAGGGCCAAGGAGAAGTAGGTGAACTCCTTTACCTTGTCTTTCAACTGTTGTTCCATATCCTCTGTGATGTCCTCAACACGCCGTGTCACTGTTCGTCTTGACAGGGAAACATTTTCAAACAGCTCTTTCTTGTCAGGGCAAGGTTTTGCTGCAGAGTCAATTAAACATTCTTTAATGAATTCAGCGAATGGCTTGATATGTTTTTAGCATTTTTTGTGGACAGCAATTCCGTTGTTTGCTGAATGCAGTTTTGTGAAAAGTCCTCGCTGCTTTTGCAACTGAGAAAGCAACTCTTTTGATGCACTTGCCCTCTGCTCAGAAGACATATTCCTATATTTCTCTGCTTCGTCTGGAAGTGTCGGGACAAGTTCTAGTCTTTCAAGACAGCGATGCTTTCCCTGATACCCCAATAAAGGTACTTTCCTTCTCTTTGAAATCTTTGAAAAACCAATTTTTTGTGCAATTTCTAGCTAGCTACTATTTGTAACTTTGACGTGTGTGTCAACCTGTCAGTCACTGTCTGTCCTTGT
Organism: Salmo trutta; assembly: GCF_901001165.1. Classification (NCBI taxonomy): domain Eukaryota; kingdom Metazoa; phylum Chordata; class Actinopteri; order Salmoniformes; family Salmonidae; genus Salmo; species Salmo trutta. The sequence continues at coordinate 42,557,062 of NC_042987.1, read as the reverse complement.
GTAGTTGTTATTTATACGTGCCTTCAAAATAAATGTCGCAAAAGAGGTGGGAGTAAAATCATTACATAAAGGCGATATTTTCATTGGGCTTTTTTTTTCTCAAAACTTTACTATCGCAAATTCTTTATGTGATCTGAGCATGATTCCGCGGGCCGTATTGAATCAGGTCGCGGGCCGACATACGCCCCCCGGGCCGGCCTCTGCCCAGACCTGATGTCTATGTTTTTGCTGTTTGTTCTTTGTTATAGAGCCAAAAAGATTGGAGAAGTGGTTTATCCATACATCTCCATCTTGGATAGATAACTCTTTGTGTTGTTGTGCGTTTAGTGTTTTCCAATTTTCCCAGACGTGGTTAGAGTCTATGGATTCTTCAATTACATTGAGCTGATTTCTGACGTGCTGTTCCTTCTTTCTCCGTAGTGTATTTCTGTATTGTTTTAGTGATTCACCATAGTGAAGGCGTAGACTCAGGTTTTCTTGGTCTCTGTGTTTTTGGTTGGACAGGTTTCTCCATTTCTTTCTTTAGGTTTTTGCATTTTTCATCAAACCATTTGTCATTGCTGTTTATTATCTCGCTCTCTCTCACTTAAATTCAATTTAAGGGGCTTTATTGGCATGGCAAACATATGTTTACATTGCCAAAGCAAGTGAAATAGATAATAAACAAAAAATTAACAGTAAACATTACACTCACAAAAGTTCCAAAAGAATAAAGACATTGCAAATGTAATATTATGTCTATACTGTATATACAGTGTTGTAACGATGTGCAAATAGTTAAAGTACAAAAGGGAAAATAAATCAACATAAATATGGGTTGTATTTACAATGGTGGTTGTTCTTCACTGGTTGCCCTTTTCTTGTGGTAACAAGTCTTGCTGCTAATTCGTTCTCTCCCTCCGTCCCTCCCTGCTCTATCTTTCTCATTGTCTTCTCTCTCTCTCTTTTTTCTATTTCTCTATATAATTCTATCCATCTGTCATCTTGGCTTTTCTCTAGGATAGCTTTCTATGGCTGCGTTTACAGTCAGACCAATTCTGATATTTTTTAACACACACACACACACACACACACACACACACACACACACACACACACACACACACACACACACACACACACACACACACACACACACACACACACACACAGAGAGAGAGAGAGAGAGAGCAACACCACATTGCCTGTCTTCTGTTCTGTTATGTTTAACCAGCAGCTGGTGTTGACTGGCTCATGTTCTATGGATGAGTAGGAACATGTTGGAATATGGAACCTTAGAACTATAGAATGTGGAACCTTAGAACTATAGAATGTGGAACCTTAGAACATGGAACCTTAGAACTATAGAATATGGAACCCTAGAACTATAGAATATGGAACTGTTCTGAAAGAGAGAGTAGAGTCTCATCATTAGAAAAGGTTCTTATATCATCTAGAATTCATTACATTTAATTTGAGTTGTAGTTATTATAGCACATTGTGAGCATCTAATTAAAGTACTGTAGCAGTTTTATAGCAAATGGCACCTCACAGGCGTCCTGTACTTGACGTTGATTATAACAATTTCTGACAAGACATTTAGTCCAGGGAGGACGTAGACCGATTTACACTCTCCTATTTTACACAGCAGGAGACCTACTTCACTTAAGCCGATCAGGTTGAGTGGCATGAGAGAGAAAGAGAGAGAACGAGAGGGAGAAAGAGAATGAGAGGGAGAGAGAAAGAAAGAAAATATGACATTATTCAGCTAGAGTAGCTCTCTCCCTACCTCTAGAGGGCTTCACAGCCAGCCAGGTCACTCGTGATACAAGTCAGTAATCGACGTACATCCATGAGGACGTCGGCAGATTAAGTGGAAAGCAGCCACATAGGGCAACAGTGAGCACTGTTACCTTACGCAACTGCCTCCGAATTCAAAGGTTATATGTTCGAATCCAGTGATAGAAAGTCATTTGTTTATTTATTCGGCGTTAATGCCTGAACTTGACCTTAAACACTTTGAAATTTGATGTTTAAACAACTTCGAAATTTGACGTTAGAAAAACCTAGTGGGAACGTCTAATTCTGACGTGAGACTGTGAGAGCTGGTTGTCACAGCAGCGTACCTCTACGTCAGCCTCACTGGGAATTACATTATTCTACTTCCATGCTCTTTACTCCAGGTTAAGTGCAAGCTCTGTCTGTCACGTGAGACAATGTAGGCCTATATGACTGGATATATAGAACCGCTTCTCCTGCGAGCTTTAAGCCACCTGAACTAGAAAACTACACCTGAACTAGACAACTACACCTGGACTAGACAACTACACCTGGACTAGACAACTACACCTGGACTAGACAACTATACCTGGACTAGACAACTACACCTGGACTAGACAACTACACCTGGACTAGACAACTACACCTGGACTAGACTAGACAACTACACCTGGACTAGACAACTACACCTGAACTAGACTAGACAACTACACCTGAACTAGACAACTACACCTGAACTAGACTAGACAACTACACCTGGACTAGACAACTACACCTGAACTAGACTAGACAACTACACCTGGACTAGACTAGACAACTACACCTGAACTAGACTAGACAACTACACCTGAACTAGACTAGACAACTACACCTGGACTAGACTAGACAACTACACCTGGACTAGACTAGACAACTACACCTGGACTAGACTAGACAACTACACCTGAACTAGACAACTACACCTGAACTAGACAACTACACCTGAACTAGACAACTACACCTGGACTAGACAGACAAATACACCTGAACTAGACAGACAACTACATCTGAACTAGACAACTACACCTGAACTAGACAACTACACCTGAACTAGACTAGACGACTACACCTGAACTAGACTAGACAACTACACCTGAACTAGACTAGACAACTACACCTGAACTAGACAGACAAATACACCTGAACTAGACAGACAACTACATCTGAACTAGACAACTACACCTGAACTAGACAACTACACCTGAACTAGACTAGACAACTACACCTGAACTAGACAAATACACCTGGACTAGACAACTACACCTGGACTAGACAACTACACCTGAACTAGACAACTACACCTGGACTAGACTAGACAACTACACCTGGACTAGACAACTACACCTGGACTAGACTAGACAACTACACCTGGACTAGACAGACAACTACACCTGGACTAGACTAGACAACTACACCTGGACTAGACTAGACAACTACACCTGGACTAGACTAGACAACTACACCTGAACTAGACTAGACAACTACACCTGGACTAGACTAGACAACTACACCTGGACTAGACAACTACACCTGGACTAGACTAGACAACTACACCTGAACTAGACAACTACACCTGAACTAGACAACTACACCTGAACTAGACAACTACACCTGGACTAGACAGACAAATACACCTGAACTAGACAGACAACTACATCTGAACTAGACAACTACACCTGAACTAGACAACTACACCTGAACTAGACTAGACGACTACACCTGAACTAGACTAGACAACTACACCTGAACTAGACTAGACGACTACACCTGAACTAGACTAGACAACTACACCTGAACTAGACTAGACAACTACACCTGAACTAGACAACTACACCTGAACTAGACTAGACAACTACACCTGAACTAGACAAATACACCTGGACTAGACAACTACACCTGGACTAGACAACTACACCTGAACTAGACAACTACACCTGGACTAGACTAGACAACTACACCTGGACTAGACAACTACACCTGGACTAGACTAGACAACTACACCTGGACTAGACAGACAACTACACCTGGACTAGACTAGACAACTACACCTGGACTAGACAACTACACCTGGACTAGACTAGACAACTACACCTGAACTAGACTAGACAACTACACCTGAACTAGACTAGACAACTACACCTGGACTAGACTAGACAACTACACCTGGACTAGACAACTACACCTGGACTAGACAACTACACCTGGACTAGACAACTACACCTGAACTAGAAGATACTGGAGACGGACGGACGGAAGGGCCGGGACAGACAGACAGACAGACAGACAGGCTACAGAGAAGACTCCTAGCCTGTCATATTTGTTTCCTCTCGGATGAAATCCAGCACCCCTCCCTCTTTCACTCCCCAAGGGTTGCAGAACCATATGCTGCAGAGATTAAAGGGGACAAGCTAGCAGAAATACACAGTATGAAAGAGTACAGTATGTGCTCAGCATTGAGTACGGCTGGCCTCGTTGTGACAGGCAGGGCCAGAGCCCTATATACTGGACAACAATATAAACGTGACAATTTCACCGATATGACTGAGTTACAGTTCATATGAGAAAATCAGTCAATTTAAATAAATTCATTAGGTCCTAATCTATGGATTTCACATGGCTGGGAATACAGATACGCATCTGTTGGTCACAGATACCTTAAAAAAAGTGGGCCTCAGGATCTCGTCACGGTATCTCTGAGCATTCAAATTGCCATCGATAAAATGCAATTGTGTTTGTTGTCTGTAGCTTATACCTGCCCCATACCATAACCCCACCGCCACCACGGGCCACTCTGTTCAAAACGTTGACATCAGCAAACCGCTTGCCCACATGACACCATACACGTTGTCTTTCGGTTGTGAGGCCGGTTGGACGTACTGCCGAATTCTCTTGAGCGATGTTGGAGGCGGCTTATGGTAGAGAAATTAACACTCAATTCTCTGCCAACAGCTCTGGTGGACATTCCTGCAGTCAATGCCAATGCCAATTGCACCGTCCCTTAAAACTTGAGAAATCTGTGGCATTGTATTGTGTTACAAAACTGCACATTTTAGTGACCTTTTATTGTTCCCAGCACAAGGTGCACCTGTGTAATGATCATGCTGTTTAATCAGCTTCTTGATATGCCACACCTGTCAGGTGGATGGATTATCTTGGCAAAGGAGAAATGCTCATTAACAGAGATGTAAAAAAAATGCTCAGAATTTGAGAGAATTTTGAGAGAAATAAGCTTTTTGTGCGTATGGAACAATTCTGGGAACTTTTATTTCAGCTCATGAAACATGGGACAATGTTGCGTTTATAATTTTGTTCGGTGTATTTGGAGAATTAGGCCAACTTTTAGAATGTTGAATATTGTTCTAATTCTAGACATTCAGTTACATAGCATCATTCCCCATGTAATGTTAATGGGGTTCTAACATAGCTGTTATAGAATGTTGTAGTGTCATGTTAATGGGGTTCTAACATAGCTGTTATAGAATGTTGTAGTGTCATGTTAATGGGGTTCTAACATGGCTGTTATAGAATGTTGTAGTGTCATGTTAATGGGGTTCTAACATGGCTGTTATAGAATGTTGTAGTGTCATGTTAATGGGGTTCTAACATGGCTGTTATAGAATGTTGTAGTGTCATGTTAATGGGGTTCTAACATGGCTGTTATAGAATGTTGTAGTGTTATGTTAATGCGCTCTAACATAGCTGTTATAGAATGTTGTAGTCATGTTAATGGGGTTCTAACATGGCTGTTATAGAATGTTGTAGTGTCATGTTAATAGGGTTCTAACATGGCCGTTATATAATGTTGTCATGTTAATGAAAAGTTAACATGGCTGTTATAGAATGTTGTAGTGTCATGTTAATGGGGTTCTAACATGGCTGTTATAGAATGTTGTATTGTCATGTTAATGGGGAGTTAACATGGCTGTTATAGAATGTTGTTGTGTCATGTTAATTGGGAGTTAACATGGATGTTACAGAATGTTGTAGTGTAATGTTAATGGGGTTCTAACGTGGCTGTTATAGAATGTTGTATTGTCATGTTACTGGGGTTCTAACATGGCTGTTACAGAATGTTGTAGTGTCATGTTAATGGGTTCTAACATGGCTGCTATAGAATGTTGTAGTGTCATGCTAATGGGGTTCTAACATGGCTGTTATAGAATGTTGTAGTGTTATGTTAATGAGCTCTAACATGACTCTTATAGAATGTTGTAGTGTCATGTTAATGGGGTTCTAACATGGCTGTTATAGAATGTTGTAGTGTCATGTTAATGGGGTTCTAACATGGCTGTTACAGAATGTTGTTCTGCCATGTTAATGTGGTTCTAACATGGCTGCTATAGAATGTTGTAGTGTCATGTTAATGGGGTTCTAACATGGCTGTTATAGAATGTTGTAGTGTTATGTTAATGAGCTATAACATGGCTCTTATAGAATGTTGTAGTGTCATGTTAATGGGGTTCTAACATGGCTGTTATAGAATGTTGTAGTGTCATGTTAATGGGGAGTTAACATGGCTGTTATAGAATGTTGTAGTGTCGTGTTAATTAATGGGGAGTTAACATGGCTGTTATAGAATGTTGTAGTGTCATGTTAATGGGGTTCTAACATGGCTGTTATAGAATGTTGTATTGTCATGTTAATGGGGTTCTAACATGGCTGTTATAGAATGTTGTAGTGTCATGTTAATGGGGTTCTAACATGGCTGTTATAGAATGTTGTAGTGTTATGTTAATGCGCTCTAACATGGCTGTTATAGAATGTTGTAGTCATGTTAATGGGGTTCTAACATGGCTGTTATAGAATGTTGTAGTGTCATGTTAATAGGGTTCTAACATGGCCGTTATATAATGTTGTCATGTTAATGAAAAGTTAACATGGCGGTTATAGAATGTTGTAGTGTCATGTTAATGGGGAGTTAACATGGCTGTTATACAATGTTGTAGTGTTATAATAATGGGGTTCTAACATAGCTGTTATAGAATGTTGTAGTGTCATGTTAATGGGGAGTTAACATGGCTGTTATAGAATGTTGTAGTGCCATGTTAATGGGGTTCTAACATGGCTGTTATAAAATGTTGTAGTGTCATGTTAATGGGGTTCTAACATGGCTGTTATAGAATGTTGTAGTGTCATGTTAATGAGGTTCTAACATGGCTGTTATAGAATGTTGTAGTGTCATGTTAATGAGGTTCTAACATGGCTGCTATAGAATGTTGTAGTGTTATGTTAATGAGCTCTAACATGGCTGTTATAGAATGTTATAGTGTCATGTTAATGGGGTTCTAACATGGCTGCTATAGACTGTTGTAGTGTCATGTTAATGGGGAGTTAACATGGCTGTTATAGAATGTTGTCGTGTTAATGGGGTTCTAACATGGCTGTTATAGAATGTTGTATTGTCATGTTAATGGGGTTCTAACATGGCTGTTATAGAATGTTGTAGTGTCATGTTAATGGGGTTCTAACATGGCTGTTATAGAATGTTGTCATGTTAATGGGGTTCTAACATGGCTGTTATAGAATGTTGTCGTGTCATGTTAATGGGGTTCTAACATGGCTGTTATAGAATGTTGTAGTGTCATGTTAATGGGGTTCTAACGTGGCTGTTATAGAATGTTGTAGTGTCATGTTAATGGGGTTCTAACATGGCTGTTATAGAATGTTGTAGTGTCATGTTAATGGGGTTCTAACATGGCTGTTATAGAATGTTGTAGTGTCATGTTAATGGGGTATTAACATGGCTGTTATAGAATGTTGTAGTGTCGTGTTAATGGGGAGTTAACATGGCTGTTATAGAATGTTGTAGTGTCGTGTTAATGGGGTTCTAACATGGCTGTTATAGAATGTTGTAGTGTCATGTTAATGGGGTTTTAACATGGCTGTTATAGAATGTTGTCATGTTAATGGGGTTCTAACTTGGCTGTTACAGAATGTTGTCGTGTCATGTTAACGGGGAGTTAACATGGCTGTTATAGAATGTTGTACTGTCATGTTAATTGGGTTCTAACATGGCTGTTATAGAATGTTGTAGTGTCAAGTTAATGGGGAGTTAACATGGCTGTTATAGAATGTTGTCATGTTAATGGGGTTCTAACATGGCTGTTATAGAATGTTGTATTGTCATGTTAATGGGGTTCTAACATGGCTGTTATAGAATGTTGTAGTGTCATGTTAATGGGGTTCTAACATGGCTGTTATAGAATGTTGTTATGTTAATGGGGTTCTAACATGGCTGTTATAGAATGTTGTCGTGTCATGTTAATGGGGTTCTAACATGGCTGTTATAGAATGTTGTAGTGTCATGTTAATGGGGTATTAACATGGCTTTTACAGAATGTTGTCGTGTCATGTTAACGGGGAGTTAACATGGCTGTTATAGAATGTTGTACTGTCATGTTAATTGGGTTCTAACATGGCTGTTATAGAATGTTGTAGTGTCAAGTTAATGGGGAGTTAACATGGCTGTTATAGAATGTTGTCATGTTAATGGGGTTCTAACATGGCTGTTATAGAATGTTGTAGTGTCATGTTAATGGGGTTCTAACATGGCTGTTATAGAATGTTGTAGTGTTATGTTAATGAGCTCTAACATGGCTGTTATATAATGTTGTAGTGTCATGTTAATGGGGTTCTAACATGAATGTTATAGAATGTTGTAGTGCCATGTTAAAGTTGTTCTAACATGGCTGCTATAGAATGTTGTAGTGTCATGTTAATGGGGTTCTAACATGGCTATTATAGAATGTTATAGTGTCATGTTAATGGGGTTCTAACATGGCTGTTATAGAATGTTGTCGTGTCATGTTACTGGGGAGTTAACATAGCTGTTATAGAATGTTGTAGTGTCATGTTATTGGGGTTCTAACATGGCTGTTATATAATGTTGTAGTGTCATGTTAATGGGGAGTGTCATGTTAATGGGGAGTTAATGTTAGAACCCCACTAACATGACACTACAACATTCTATAACAGCCATGTTACATGGCTGTTATAGAATGTTGTAGTGTCATGTTAGTGGGGTTCTAACATGGCTGTTATATAATGTTGTAGTGTCATGTTAATGGGGTTCTAACATGGCTGTTATAGAATGTTGTAGTGTCATGTTAATGGGGCTCTAACATGGCTGCTATATAATGTTGTCATGTTAATTGTTTTCTAACATGGCTGTTATAGAATGTTGTAGTGTCATGTTAATGGGGTTCTAACGTGGCTGTTATAGAATGTTGTAGTGTCATGTTAATGGGGTTTTAACATGGCTGTTATAGAATGTTGTCATGTTAATGGGGTTCTAACATGGCTGTTACAGAATGTTGTCGTGTCATGTTAATGGGGAGTTAACATGGCTGTTATAGAATGTTGTACTGTCATGTTAATTGGGTTCTAACATGGCTGTTATAGAATGTTGTAGTGTCATGTTAATGGGGAGTTAACATGGCTGTTATAGAATGTTGTCATGTTAATGGGGTTCTAACATGGCTGTTATAGAATGTTGTAGTGTCATGTTAATGGGGTTCTAACGTGGCTGTTATAGAATGTTGTAGTGTCATGTTAATGGGGTTCTAACATGGCTGTTATAGAATGTTGTAGTGTCATGTTAATGGGGAGTTAACATGGCTGTTATAGAATGTTGTAGTGTCGTGTTAATGGGGAGTTAACATGGCTGTTATAGAATGTTGTAGTGTCGTGTTAATGGGGTTCTAACATGGCTGTTATAGAATGTTGTAGTGGCATGTTAATGGGGTTTTAACATGGCTGTTATAGAATGTTGTCATGTTAATGGGGTTCTAACATGGCTGTTACAGAATGTTGTCGTGTCATGTTAACGGGGAGTTAACATGGCTGTTATAGAATGTTGTACTGTCATGTTAATTGGGTTCGAACATGGCTTTTATAGAATGTTGTAGTGTCATGTTAATGGGGATTTAACATGGCTGTTATAGAATGTTGTCATGTTAATGGGGTTCTAACATGGCTGTTATAGAATGTTGTAGTGTCATGTTAATGGGGTTCTAACATGGCTGTTATAGAATGTTGTTCTGCCATGTTAATGTGGTTCTAACATGGCTGCTATAGAATGTTGTAGTGTCATGTTAATGGGGTTCTAACATGGCTGTTATAGAATGTTGTAGTGTTATGTTAATGAGCTCTAACTTGGCTGTTATATAATGTTGTAGTGTCATGTTAATGGGGTTCTAACATGAATGTTATAGAATGTTGTAGTGCCATGTTAAAGTTGTTCTAACATGGCTGCTATAGAATGTTGTAGTGTCATGTTAATGGGGTTCTAACATGGCTATTATAGAATGTTATAGTGTCATGTTTGTGGGGTTCTAACATGGCTGTTATAGAATGTTGTCGTGTCATGTTACTGGGGAGTTAACATGGCTGTTATAGATTGTTGTAGTGTCATGTTATTGGGGTTCTAACATGGCTGTTATAGAATGTTGTAGTGTCATGTTAATGGGGAGTGTCATGTTAATGGGGAGTTAATGTTAGAACCCCACTAACATGACACTACAACATTCTATAACAGCCATGTAACAGCCATGTTACATGGCTGTTATAGAATGTTGTAGTGTCATGTTAGTGGGGTTCTAACATGGCTGTTATATAATGTTGTAGTGTCATGTTAATGAGGTTCTAACATGGCTGTTATAGAATGTTGTAGTGTCATGTTAATGGGGCTCTAACATGGCTGCTATATAATGTTGTCATGTTAATTGTTTTCTAACATGGCTGTTATAGAATGTTGTAGTGTCATGTTAATGGGGTTCTAACATGGCTGTTATAGAATGTTGTCGTGTCATGTTAATGGGGTTCTAACATGGCTGTTATAGATTGTTGTAGTGTCATGTTAATGGGGTTCTAACATGGCTGTTATAGAATGTTGTAGTGTGATGTCAATGGGGTTCTAACATGGCTGTTATAGAATGTTGTAGTGTTATGTTAATGAGGCTCTAACATGGCTGCTATATAATGTTGTAGTGTCAATGGGGTTCTAACATGGCTGCTATATAATGTTGTAGTGTCATGTTAATGGGGTTCTAACATGGCTGTTATAGAATGTTGTAGTGTCATGTTAATGGGGCTCTAACATGGCTGTTATAGAATGTTGTAGTGTCATGTTAATGAAAAGTTAACATGGCTGTTATAGAATGTCGTAGTGTCATGTTAATGGGGTTCTAACACTGCTGCTATAGAATGTTGTAGTGTCATGTTAATGGGGTTCTAACATGGCTGTTATAGAATGTTGTAGTGTTATGTTAATGAGCTCTAACTTGGCTGTTATATAATGTTGTAGTGTCATGTTAATGGGGTTCTAACATGAATGTTATAGAATGTTGTAGTGCCATGTTAAAGTTGTTCTAACATGGCTGCTATAGAATGTTGTAGTGTCATGTTAATGGGGTTCTAACATGGCTATTATAGAATGTTATAGTGTCATGTTTGTGGGGTTCTAACATGGCTGTTATAGAATGTTGTCGTGTCATGTTACTGGGGAGTTAACATGGCTGTTATAGATTGTTGTAGTGTCATGTTATTGGGGTTCTAACATGGCTGTTATAGAATGTTGTAGTGTCATGTTAATGGGGAGTGTCATGTTAATGGGGAGTTAATGTTAGAACCCCACTAACATGACACTACAACATTCTATAACAGCCATGTAACAGCCATGTTACATGGCTGTTATAGAATGTTGTAGTGTCATGTTAGTGGGGTTCTAACATGGCTGTTATATAATGTTGTAGTGTCATGTTAATGAGGTTCTAACATGGCTGTTATAGAATGTTGTAGTGTCATGTTAATGGGGCTCTAACATGGCTGCTATATAATGTTGTCATGTTAATTGTTTTCTAACATGGCTGTTATAGAATGTTGTAGTGTCATGTTAATGGGGTTCTAACATGGCTGTTATAGAATGTTGTCGTGTCATGTTAATGGGGTTCTAACATGGCTGTTATAGATTGTTGTAGTGTCATGTTAATGGGGTTCTAACATGGCTGTTATAGAATGTTGTAGTGTGATGTCAATGGGGTTCTAACATGGCTGTTATAGAATGTTGTAGTGTTATGTTAATGAGGCTCTAACATGGCTGCTATATAATGTTGTAGTGTCAATGGGGTTCTAACATGGCTGCTATATAATGTTGTAGTGTCATGTTAATGGGGTTCTAACATGGCTGTTATAGAATGTTGTAGTGTCATGTTAATGGGGCTCTAACATGGCTGTTATAGAATGTTGTAGTGTCATGTTAATGAAAAGTTAACATGGCTGTTATAGAATGTCGTAGTGTCATGTTAATGGGGTTCTAACACTGCTGCTATAGAATGTTGTAGTGTCATGTTAATGGGGTTCTAACATGGCTGTTATAGAATGTTGTAGTGTTATGTTAATGAGCTCTAACTTGGCTGTTATATAATGTTGTAGTGTCATGTTAATGGGGTTCTAACATGAATGTTATAGAATGTTGTAGTGCCATGTTAAAGTTGTTCTAACATGGCTGCTATAGAATGTTGTAGTGTCATGTTAATGGGGTTCTAACATGGCTATTATAGAATGTTATAGTGTCATGTTTGTGGGGTTCTAACATGGCTGTTATAGAATGTTGTCGTGTCATGTTACTGGGGAGTTAACATGGCTGTTATAGATTGTTGTAGTGTCATGTTATTGGGGTTCTAACATGGCTGTTATAGAATGTTGTAGTGTCATGTTAATGGGGAGTGTCATGTTAATGGGGAGTTAATGTTAGAACCCCACTAACATGACACTACAACATTCTATAACAGCCATGTAACAGCCATGTTACATGGCTGTTATAGAATGTTGTAGTGTCATGTTAGTGGGGTTCTAACATGGCTGTTATATAATGTTGTAGTGTCATGTTAATGAGGTTCTAACATGGCTGTTATAGAATGTTGTAGTGTCATGTTAATGGGGCTCTAACATGGCTGCTATATAATGTTGTCATGTTAATTGTTTTCTAACATGGCTGTTATAGAATGTTGTAGTGTCATGTTAATGGGGTTCTAACATGGCTGTTATAGAATGTTGTCGTGTCATGTTAATGGGGTTCTAACATGGCTGTTATAGAATGTTGTAGTGTCATGTTAATGGGGTTCTAACATGGCTGTTATAGAATGTTGTAGTGTGATGTCAATGGGGTTCTAACATGGCTGTTATAGAATGTTGTAGTGTTATGTTAATGAGGCTCTAACATGGCTGCTATATAATGTTGTAGTGTCAATGGGGTTCTAACATGGCTGCTATATAATGTTGTAGTGTCATGTTAATGGGGTTCTAACATGGCTGTTATAGAATGTTGTAGTGTCATGTTAATGGGGCTCTAACATGGCTGTTATAGAATGTTGTAGTGTCATGTTAATGAAAAGTTAACATGGCTGTTATAGAATGTCGTAGTGTCATGTTAATGGGGTTCTAACACTGCTGGTATAGAATGTTGTAGTGTCATGTTAATGGAGTTCTAACATGGCTGTTATAGAATGTTGTAGTGTTATGTTAATGAGCTCTAACATGGCTGTTATATAATGTTGTAGTGTCATGTTAATGGAGTTCTAACATGGCTGTTATAGAATGTTGTAGTGTCATGTTAATGGGGTTCTAACATGGCTATTATAGAATGTTATAGTGTCATGTTAATGGAGAGTTAACATGGCTGTTATAGAGTGTTCTAGTGTCCTGTTAATGGGGTTCTAACATGGCTTCTTCAGAATGTTGTAGTGCTATGTTAATGGGGTTCTAACATGGCTATTATAGAATGTTGTAGTGTCATGTTAATGGGGTTCTAACATGGCTATTATAGAATGTTGTAGTGTCAATTGGGTTCTAACATGGCTGCTATAGAATGTTGTAGTGACATTTTAATGGAGAGTTAACATGGCTGTTATAGAGTGTTCTAGTGTCCTGTTAATGGGGTTCTAACATGGCTGCTTCAGAATGTTGTAGTGTTATGTTAATGGGGTTCTAACATGGCTATTATAGAATGTTGTAGTGTCATGTTAATGGGGTTCTAACATGGCTATTATAGAATGTTGTAGTGTCATGTTAATGGGGTTCTAACATGGCTGTTATAGAATGTTGTAGTGTCATGTCAATGGGGAGTTAACATGACTGTTATAGAATGTTGTAGTGTCATGTTAATGGGGTTATAACATGGCTGTTATAGAATGTTGTAGTTTCATGTTAATGGGGTTCTAACATGGCTGTTATAGAATGTTGTTGTGTCATGTTAATTGGGAGTTAACATGGATGTTACAGAATGTTGTAGTGTCGTGTTAATGGGGTTCTAACATGGCTGTTATAGAATGTTGTAGTGTCAATGGGGTTCTAACATGGCTGTTATAGAATGTTGTAGTGTCATGTTAATGGGGTTTTAACATGGCTGCTATATAATGTTGTAGTGTCAATGGAGTTCTAACATTGCTGTTATAGAATGTTGTAGTTTAATGTTAATGGGGTTCTAACATGGCTGTTATAGAATGTTGTAGTGTCATGTTAATGGGGAGTTAACATGGCTGTTATAGAATGTTGTAGTTTAATGTTAATGGTGTTCTAACATGGCTGTTATAGAATGTTGTAGTGTCATGTTAATGGGGTTCTAACATGGCTGTTATAGAATGTTGTAGTTTAATGTTAATGGGGTTCTAACATGGCTGTTATATAATGTTGTAGTGTCATGTTAATGGGGAGTTAACATGGCTGTTATAGAATGTCGTAGTGTCATGTTAATGAGGCTCTAACATGGCTGCTATATAATGTTGTAGTGTCAATGGGGTTCTAACATGGCTGTTATAGAATGTTGTAGTGTCATGTTAATGGAGAGTTAACATGGCTGTTATAGAATGTCGTAGTGTCATGTTAATGAGGCTCTAACATGGCTGCTATATAATGTTGTAGTGTAATGTTAATGGGGTTCTAACATGGCTGCTATAGAATGTTGTAGTGTAATCTTAATGAGCTCTAACATGGCCGTTATAGAATGTTGTCATGTTAATTGTTTTCTAACATGGCTGTTATAGAATGTTGTAGTGTCATGTTAATGGGGTTCTAACATGGCTGTTATATAATGTTGTTGTGTCATGTTAATGGGGTTCTAACATGGCTGTTATATAATGTTGTTGTGTCATGTTAATGGGGAGTTAACATGGCTGTTATAGAATGTTGTCGTGTCATGTTAATGGGGAGTTAACATGGCTGTTATAGAATGTTGTAGTTTAATGTTAATGGGGAGTTAACATGGCTGTTATAGAATGTTGTCGTGTCATGTTAATGGGGTTCTAACATGGCTGTTATAGATTGTTGTAGTGTCATGTTAATGGGGTTCTTACATGGCTGTTATATAATGTTGTAGTGTCATGTTAATGGGGTTCTAACATGGCTGTTATAGAATGTTGTAGTGTGATGTTAATGAGGCTCTTACATGGCTGTTATATAATGTTGTAGTGTCATATTAATGGGGCTCTAACATGGCTGCTATATAATGTTGTCATGTTAATTGTTTTCTAACATGGCTGTTATAGAATGTTGTAGTGTCATGTTAATGGGGTTCTAACATGGCTGTTATAGAATGTTGTCGTGTCATGTTAATGGGGTTCTAACATGGCTGTTATAGATTGTTGTAGTGTCATGTTAATGGGGTTCTAACATGGCTGTTATAGAATGTTGTAGTGTCATGTTAATGGGGAGTTAACATGGCTGTTATAGAATGTTGTAGTGTCATGTTAATGAAAAGTTAACATGGCTGTTATAGAATGTCGTAGTGTCATGTTAATGGGGTTCTAACACTGCTGGTATAGAATGTTGTAGTGTCATGTTAATGGAGTTCTAACATGGCTGTTATAGAATGTTGTAGTGTTATGTTAATGAGCTCTAACATGGCTGTTATATAATGTTGTAGTGTCATGTTAATGGGGTTCTAACATGGCTGTTATAGAATGTTGTAGTGTCATGTTAATGGGGTTCTAACATGGCTATTATAGAATGTTATAGTGTCATGTTAATGGAGAGTTAACATGGCTGTTATAGAGTGTTCTAGTGTCCTGTTAATGGGGTTCTAACATGGCTGCTTCAGAATGTTGTAGTGCTATGTTAATGGGGTTCTAACATGGCTATTATAGAATGTTGTAGTGTCATGTTAATGGGGTTCTAACATGGCTATTATAGAATGTTGTAGTGTCAATTGGGTTCTAACATGGCTGCTATAGAATGTTGTAGTGACATGTTAATGGAGAGTTAACATGGCTGTTATAGAGTGTTCTAGTGTCCTGTTAATGGGGTTCTAACATGGCTGCTTCAGAATGTTGTAGTGTTATGTTAATGGGGTTCTAACATGGCTATTATAGAATGTTGTAGTGTCACGTTAATGGGGTTCTAACATGGCTATTATAGAATGTTGTAGTGTCATGTTAATGGGGTTCTAACATGGCTGTTATAGAATTTTGTAGTGTCATGTCAATGGGGAGTTAACATGACTGTTATAGAATGTTGTACTGTCATGTTAATGGGGTTATAACATGGCTGTTATAGAATGTTGTAGTTTCATGTTAATGGGGTTAAAACATGGCTGTTATAGAATGTTGTTGTGTCATGTTAATTGGGAGTTAATATGGATGTTACAGAATGTTGTAGTGTCGTGTTAATGGGGTTCTAACATGGCTGTTATAGAATGTTGTAGTGTCAATGGGGTTCTAACATGGCTGTTATAGAATGTTGTAGTGTCATGTTAATGGGGTTTTAACATGGCTGCTATATAATGTTGTAGTGTCAATGGAGTTCTAACATTGCTGTTATAGAATGTTGTAGTTTAATGTTAATGGAGAGTTCTAACATGGCTGTTATAGAATGTTGTAGTGTCATGTTAATGGGGAGTTAACATGGCTGTTATAGAATGTTGTAGTTTAATGTTAATGGGGTTCTAACATGGCTGTTATAGAATGTTGTAGTGTCATGTTATGGGTTCTACATGGCTGTTATAGAATGTTGTAGTTTAATGTTAATGGGGTTCTAACATGGCTGTTATAGAATGTTGTAGTGTCATGTT
>NC_042987.1:42508809-42540004 GCF_901001165.1 Salmo trutta | reverse complement strand
CCCCACCTCCTCCTCCTCTCTCTCTCCCTCCTCCTCTCTCCCTCCTCCTCCTCACTCCCACTCCCCTCTTCCTCTCTCCCACTCCCTCTTCCTCTCTCCCACTCCCTCTTCCTCTCTCCCACTCCCTCCTCCTCCTCTCTCCCACTCCCTCCTCCTCCTCTCTCCCTCCTCCTCTCTCCCTCCTCCTCACTCCACTCTGAGGGCAAAATGGGGTGGGGAGGGGGTGGGGTCCTAAATATATATACACAGCCATGAATAAAGAATGGTACCAACACATCCTCTGAGAGCAACTTCTCCCAACCATCCAGAAACAGTTTGGTGACGAACAATGCCTTTTCCAGCATGATGGAGCACCTTGCCATAAGGCAAAAGTGATAACTAAGTGGCTTGGGGAACAAAACATTGATATTTTGGTTCCATGGCCAGCAACTCCCCAGACCTTAATCCCATTGAGAACTTGTGGTCAATCCTCAAGATGTGGGTGGACAAACAAAAACCCACAAATTCTGACAAACTCCAAGCATTGATTATGCAAGAATGGGCAGCCATCAGTCAGGATGTGGCCCAGAAGTTAATTGACAGCATGCCAGGGCAGATTGCAGAGGTCTTGAAAAAGAAGGGTCAACACTGCAAATATTGACTCGTTGAATCAACTTCATGTAATTGTCAATAAAAGCCTTTGACACTTATGAAATGCTTGTAATTATACTTCAGTATTCCATAACAACATCTGACAAAAATATCTAAAGACACTGAAGCAGCAAACTTTGTGGAAATTAATATTTGTATAATTCTCAAACCTTTTGGCCACGACTGCATATATATATATATATATTATATATTGATATTATTATATCTATATATATATATATATATATAAATCCCATAAAGTCCCACTACGTACTCTTTGTTATGTTTGAGGGTCAGATGGTCTGACTCAAAGTAATACACGTCTGGATCCTCGTCCTCCTGTTGACTTCCTCCTCTTGGCACCTCCTTCCTGTCTAGACCTCCCCTGGTCTCACAGAGCTCCCCATGGCCCGTACTGTCCCACCTTACCCTGTCCATTCTAGCCCCACCGTTCCCCTGCTCCATGGGGACGGACAGGGGAGACCCCTCCCTGGCCTGGATACTGGAGAATGAGGAGAGGGTAGGAGTAGCGACCAGCTCTCTCCCCGCCTCCACCACCACCTCCCTCAGAGGGTCCCTGGGAGGGGAACAAGGGCCCACAGCCTTGCCCCCGCCGCAGGCCGCCCTACGGGGCGAAGTCCTCAGGGTGTACCTGTGTTCGTGGGGCTCTGTGAAGGAGGGGGGGCGAGGTGCCGGAGATAGAGGGGGTGCAAGGTGGGTCTGAGGGTGTTGGGGGGGCTAGCAGTGGCATGGTGGATTCTCCTGAGTTTTTGTTGATGTTGTTTACGTTTCTGATGTTGTTGTTGATGATGATGATGCTGGTGGCGGCCACCAGCGGCGTAAACGACCATCTGTTAATTCCCCCGCCGCAACTCTCCTCCTCCTCCTCCTCCTCCTCGGTCGCTGTCACCACTTCCTCCTCGGTCGGTGTCACTTCCACTTCCTCCCGACACACTGAGTCCCCCACTACATCCACCTCCTCCTCTCTGACAGACAGGTGGGGAGTAGAGGAGTCCTCCTCAAATGAGCCCAAAATAGGAGCAGGACACTCCCACGAGTCTTTACCTTCCTCCTCCTGCCCAGGATCAGAGTCTTTACCTTTCTCCTCCTGCCCAGGATGAGAGTCTTTACCTTCCTCCTCCTGCCCAGGATCAGAGTCTTTACCTTCCTCCTGCCCAGGATGAGAGTCTTTACCTTCCTCCTCCTGCCCAGGATCAGAGTCTTTACCTTCCTCCTGCCCAGGATCAGAGTCTTTACCTTCCTCCTCCTGCCCAGGATCAGAGTCTTTACCTTCCTCCTCCTGCCCAGGATCAGAGTCTTTACCTTCCTCCTCCTGCCCAGGATCAGAGTCTTTACCTTCCTCCTGCCCAGGATCAGAGTCTTTACACCCCTCCTCCTGCCCAGGATCAGAGTCTTTACACTCTTCCTCCTGCCCAGGATCAGAGTCTTTACACTCTTCCTCCTGCCCAGGATCAGTTGGGAGATGTTATACTAACAGACTGTGAACCAGGTTCAGCGTTGGGAGATGTTATACTGAGACTGTGAACCAGGTTCAGCGTTGGGAGATGTTATACTGACAGACTGAACCAGGTTCAGCGTTGGGAGATGTTATACTGAGACTGTGAACCAGGTTCAGCGTTGGGAGATGCTATACTGACAGACTGACAGAGGGTGAATAAGGTAAGAGAATCAGAGATGCTTCAGCTGAAGTCTGAAGTTTACATGCACTTAGGTTGGAGTCATTAAAACTAGTTTTTTCAACCACTCCACAAATTTCTCGTTAACAAACTATAGTTTTGGCAAGTCGGTTAGGACATCTACTTTGTGCATGACACAAGTACATTTTCCAACAATTGTTTACAGACAGATTATTTCACTGTATCACAATTCCAGTGGGTCAGAAGTTTACATACACTAAGTTGACTGTGCCTTTAAACAGCTTGGAAAATTCCAGAAAATGTCATGGCTTTAGAAGATTCTGATAGGCTAATTGACATCATTTGAGTCAATTGGAGGTGTACCTGTGGATGTATTTCAAGGCCTACCTTCAAACTCAATGCCTCATGGCTTGACATCATGGGAAAATCAAATCAGTCTGGTTCATCCTTGGGGGAAATTTCCAAACTCCTGAAGGTACCACGTTCATCTGTACAAACAATAGTACGCGAGTATAAACACCATGGGACCACGCAGCCGTCGTACCGCTCAGGAAGGAGACGTGTTCTGTCTCCTAGAGATGAACGTACTTTGGTGCGAAAAGTGCAAATCAATCCCAGAACAGCAGCAAAGGACCTTGTGAAGATGCTGGAGGAAACAGGCACAAAAGTATCTATATCCACAGTAAAACGAGTCCTAAATCGACATAACCTGAATGGACGCTCAGCAAGGAAGAAGCCACTGCTCCAAAACTGCCATAAAAAAAGCCAGACTACGGTTTGCAACTGCACATGGGGACAAAGATCGTACTTTTTTGAGAAATGTCCTCTGGTCTGATGAAACAAAAATAGAACTGTTTGGCCATAATGACCATTGTTATGTTTGAAGGAAAAAGGAGGCTTGCAAGCCGAAGAACACCATCCCAACCGTGAAGCACGGGGGTTGCAGCATCATGTTGTGGGGGTGCTTTGCTGCAGAAGGGACTGGTGCACTTCACAAAATAGATGGCATCATGAGGGGGGAAAATGATGTGGATATATTGAAGCAACATCTCAAGACATCAGTCAGGAAGTTAAAGCTTGGTCGCAAATGGGCCTTCCAAATGGACAATGACCCCAAGCAGTGGCAAAATGGCTTAAGGACAACAAAGTCAAGGTATTGGAGTGGCCATCACAAAGCCCTGACCTCAATCCTATAGAAAATGTGTGGGCAGAACTGAAAAAGCGTGTGCGAGCAAGGAGGCCTACAAACCTGACTCAGTTACACCAGCTCTGTCAGGAGGAATGGGCCAAAATTCACCCAACTTATTGTGGGAAGCTTGTGGAAGGCTACTCGAAATGTTTGACCCAAGTTAAACAATTTAAAGCCAATGCTACCAAATACTAATTGAGTGAATGTAAACTTCTGACCCACTGGGAACGTGAGTAAAGAAATAAAAGCTGAAATAAATCATTCTCTCTACTATTATTCTGACATTTCACATTCTTAAAATAAAGTGGTGATCCTAACTGACCTAAGACAGGGGAATCTTTACTAGGATTAAATGTCAGGAAATGTGAAAAACTGAGTTTAAATGTATTTGGCTAAGGGGCATGTAAAGTTCCGACTTCAACTGTACACTGACAGAGGGTGAATAAGTTCAAAGAAATGTCAGCCTAGCTTTGATGCTTCAGCTGTGAGTGCTCTGTGTGGGGAAATGAGTAGACTGGAGCACTAGGCCGCATCCCAAATGGTGCCCTATATAACGCACTACTTTTCGAAGGGCCATAGGACTCCCTGGTCTAGAATAGTGCGCTATGTCGGTCTGTCGGTCTGTCTGTCTGTCTGAGTCAGATTAGCGGGTTTTATTAAATCGTCTTATCATCAGCGCTTTTGTTGTAAAACGTTTGTCAAGACAGTTACTTTGTCAAATGTGAACATAACGCCAGATTTGTTTTGTAAATGAATGTTTCTTAATTTTATTGAAAATCATTCTCTCTCTCTCTCCCTCCCTCCCTCTCCCTCCCTCCCTCTCTCTCTCTCTCTCTCTCTCTCTCCCCCCCTCTCTCTCTCCTCCTCTCTGTCTCTCTCCTCCTCTCTGTCTCTCTCCTCCTCTCTGTCTCTCTCTGTCTCTCTGTCTCTGTCTCTCTGTCTCTGTCTCTCTCTCTGTCTCTCTCTCTGTCTCTCTCTCTGTCTCTCTCTCTGTCTCTCTCTCTGTCTCTCTCTGTCTCTCTGTGTCTCTCTGTGTGTGTGTGTGTAAAACGCTGGTAATCTGATGCCCCGTTTACATCGTGCCGTATTCCACTACTGGACGGAGAGCGTAGGATAGGGTTTCACAATGCAAGACGGACAGCCTAGTCTACCACCCCATAGAGCTCTCTCTACACACCACCACCACCCCATAGAGCTCTCTACACACCACCACCACCCCATAGAGCTCTCTCTACACACCACCACCACCCCATAGAGCTCTCTCTACACCACCACCCACCACCCACATAGAGGCTTCTCTACACACCACCACCACCACCCATAGAGCTCTCTACACACCACCCCACCCCCTAGAGCTCTCTCTACACAACCACCACCCCATTAGAGCTCTCTCTACACACCACCACCCCAATAGAGCTCTCTCTCACACACCACCACCACCCCCCCATAGAGTCTCTCGCTACAAGACACCACAACACCCTCATAGAGCTCTCCTCTACACACCACTCACCACCCCATAGAGCCTCTCTACAACCCCACCTACCCCCATAGAGCTCTCTACCCTACCCCCAACCACCCCATAGAGCTCTCTCTACACACCACCACCCATAAGAGCTCTCTCTACCACCCCCACCACCCCATAGAGCTCCTCTACACACCACCACCACCCCATAGAGCTCTCTCTCCTCTACACCACCACCACCCCATAGAGCTCTCTCTACACACCACCACCCCATAGAGCTCTCTCCACACCACCACACCCCCATAGAGCTCTCTCTACACACCACCACCCCATAGAAGCTCTTCTACACACACCACCACCCATAGAGCTCTCTCACACCCCCACCCCCCATAGAGCTCTCTCTACACACCACCACCACCCCATAGAGCTCTCTCTACACACCACCACCCCATAGAGCTCTCTCTACACACCACCACCCATAGAGCTCTCTACACACCACCACCACCCCATAGAGCTCTCTCTACACACCACCACCACCCCATAGAGCTCTCTCTACACACCACCACCCCATAGAGCTCTCTACACACCACCACCACCCCATAGAGCTCTCTACACACCACCACCCCATAGAGCTCTCTCTACACACCACCACCACCCCATAGAGCTCTCTCTACACACCACCACCACCCCATAGAGCTCTCTCTACACACCACCACCACCCCATAGAGCTCTCTCTACACACCACCACCACCCCATAGAGCTCTCTACACACCACCACCACCCCATAGAGCTCTCTCTACACACCACCACCACCCCATAGAGCTCTCTCTACACACCACCACCACCCATAGAGCTCTCTCTACACCACCACCACCACCCCATAGAGCTCTCTCTACACACCACCACCACCCCATAGAGCTCTCTCTACACACCACCACCACCCCATAGAGCTCTCTCTACACACCACCACCACCCATAGAGCTCTCTCCACACCACCACCACCCATAGAGCTCTCTACACACCACCACCACCCCATAGAGCTCTCTACACACCACCACCCCCCATAGAGCTCTCTACACACCACCACCACCCCATAGAGCTCTCTACACACCACCACCCCCCCATAGAGCTCTCTACACACCACCACCACCCCATAGAGCTCTCTACACACCACCACCCCATAGAGCTCTCTACACACCACCACCACCACCCCATAGAACTCTCTACACACCACCACCACCCATAGAGCTCTCTCTACACACCACCACCACCCCATAGAGCTCTCTCTACACACCACCACCCCATAGAGCTCTCTCTACACACCACCACCCCATAGAGCTCTCTACACACCACCACCACCCCATAGAGCTCTCTACACACCACCACCACCCCATAGAGCTCTCTACACACCACCACCACCCCATAGAGCTCTCTCTACACACCACCACCCCATAGAGCTCTCTACACACCACCACCACCCCATAGAGCTCTCTACACACCACCACCACCACCCCATAGAGCTCTCTCTACACACCACCACCCCATAGAGCTCTCTACACACCACCACCACCCCATAGAGCTCTCTCTACACACCACCACCCCATAGAGCTCTCTACACACCACCACGACCACCCCATAGAGCTCTCTCCACACCACCACCACCCCATAGAGCTCTCTACACACCACCACCACCCCATAGAGCTCTCTACACACCACCACCCCATAGAGCTCTCTACACACCACCACCACCACCCCATAGAACTCTCTCTACACACCACCACCACCCCATAGAGCTCTCTCTACACACCACCACCACCCCATAGAGCTCTCTACACACCACCACCCCCCATAGAGCTCTCTCTACACACCACCACCCCATCGAGCTCTCTACACACCACCACACCACCCCACTCGAGCTCTCTCTACACACCACCACCCCATAGAGCTCTCTACACACCACCACCACCCCATAGAGCTCTCTACACACCACCACCCATAGAGCTCTCTCTACACACCACCACCACCCCATAGAGCTCTCTACACACCACCACCCCATAGAGCTCTCTACACACCACCACCACCACCCCATAGAGCTCTCTACACACCACCACCACCCCATTGAGCTCTCTCTACACACCACCACCACCCCATAGAGCTCTCTCTACACACCACCACCCCATAGAGCTCTCTCTACACACCACCACCACCCCATAGAGCTCTCTACATACACCACCCACCACCCCATAGAGCTCTCTACATACACCACCCCCCCCATAGAGCTCTCTACATACACCACCTGGTACGGCAACCACACCCCCTACAACCGCAAGGCTCTCCAGAGGGTAGTGAGGTCTGCCCAACACATCACCGGGGGCAAACTACCTGCCCTCCAGGACACCTACACCACCCGATGTCACAGGAAGGCCAAAAAGATCATCAAGGACAACAACCACCCGAGCCATTGCCTGTTCACCCCGCTACCATCCAGAAGGCGAGGTCAGTACAGGTGCATCAAAGCTGGGACCGAGAGACTGAAAAACAGCTTCTATCTCAAGGACATCAGATTGTTAAACAGCCATCACTAAGTCAGAGAGGCTGCTGCCTACACTGAGACCCAATCACTGGCCACTTTAATAAATGGATCACTAGTCACTTTAATAACGTTTACATATCTGGCATTACTCATCTCATATGTATATACTGTATTATATTTTACTGTATCTTAGTCTATGTATTACTCATCTCATATGTAAATACTGTATTCTATCCTATTCTACTGTATCTTAGTCTATGTATTACTCATCTCATATGTATATACTGTATTCTATACTATTCTACTGTATCTTAGTCTATGCCGCATTGCTCGTCCATATATTTATATATTCTTAATTCCATTCCTCTACTTAGATGGGTGTGTATTGGGTTTATGTTGTGAAAATGTTAGATATTAATTGTTAGATATTACTGCATAGTCAGAGCTAGAAACACAAGCATTTCGCTACACCCACAATAACATCTGCTAATCACATTTTATTTGACACACCCACCCCACAGAGCCATCGACACACACCACCCCACAGAGGAGGGGTGTTGACAGAAGGAAGGGGGGTGTTGTCAGACAGACAGACAGACAGACAGACAGAAGGGTGGGTGTTGTCAGACAGACAGATATTTGCTTATGCAGGCAGAGGGTCTTTGAGGCATTATGCAGGGAAGGGATGGGCAACAGGTAGGCAAGTGGATAAATTTCCCATGATGTTAATTTATATGCGTCACAAATGGCAATCCTATTCACTATATAGTGCACTACTTTTGACCAGAGTCCTATTCCCTATATAGTGGTACTACTATAGACCAGGGCCCTATTCCCTATATAGTGCACTACTTTAGACCAGGGCCCTATTCCCTATATAGTGGTACTACTATAGACCAGAGCCCTATTCCCTATATAGTGCACTACTATAGACCAGATCCCTATTCCCTATATAGTGCACTACTATAGACCAGAGCCCTATTCCCTATATAGTGCACTACTATAGACCAGAGCCCTATCCCCTATATAGTGCACTACTATAGACCAGAGCCCTATTCCCTATATAGTGCACTACTATAGACCAGAGCCCTATTCCCTATATAGTGCACTACTATAGACCAGAGCCCTATTCCCTATATAGTGCACTACTATAGACCAGAGCCCTATCCCCTATATAGTGCACTACTATAGACCAGAGCCCTATTCCCTATATAGTGCACTACTATAGACCAGAGCCCTATTCCCTATATAGTGCACTACTTTAGACCAGAGCCCTATTCCCTATATAGTGCACTACTATAGACCAGAGCCCTATTCCCTATATAGTGCACTACTATAGACCAGAGCCCTATTCCCTATATAGTGCACTACTATAGACCAGAGCCCTATTCCCTATATAGTGCACTACTATAGACCAGGGCCCTATTCCCTATATAGTGCACTACTTTAGACCAGAGCCCTATTCCCTATATAGTGCACTACTATAGACCAGGGCCCTATTCCCTATATAGTGCACTACTTTAGACCAGGGCCCTATTCCCTATATAGTGGTACTACTATAGACCAGATCCCTATTCCCTATATAGTGGTACTACTATAGACCAGAGCCCTATTCCCTATATAGTGCACTACTATAGACCAGAGCCCTATTCCCTATATAGTGCACTACTATAGACCAGAGCCCTATTCCCTATATAGTGCACTACTATAGACCAGAGCCCTATTCCCTATATAGTGCACTACTATAGACCAGAGCCCTATTCCCTATATAGTGCACTACTATAGACCAGAGCCCTATTCCCTATATAGTGCACTACTATAGACCAGAGCCCTAAGCACTAAATAGGGCTCTGGTCAGAAATAGTGCACTATGTAGCATGGGAATAGGATTCCATTTCAGGCACAGGCGTGTTTGGCAAGTTCAGCTGGCCTAGCCAACTGTCTGTGGCAAGTGTCTGGCAACATGAAAACATTAGATGCGACAGCACTAGACATCATTTCAACGTCTCCAAGTCTAACTTTTATATGTCAAGCATAAATTACTTCCTGCCCAGGGCGCGTTGCATAACAACAACTTTAAATTGAGACGTGCTTACACTATGCATGCACTTGCTTTTCTAAATTATACCCGTCGTGACAGTTCTATCCAATTCGTTTACAAGCTAGGTTTTATAACCGTGTAAACAAATAAAGTCACAACAACAATAAAAACCGAATTAAACCGCGTGTGAGGAAAGCTGATAGCTAGCTACCTTGATTGGTTATAGGTAACAGTGGAGTAGCTAGTAGATCTGTGATCCAACTGCACTAATTCAATAGAGTTAAACAATGGAGTAATTTAGTTTAGTTTTTGTTCTCACCCTCTATCTTTACTTCACCATATTTTATATATATATAAAATATATCAATATATATATATATATATATATATCTCCATTCAGCAGACCTGACTACACCAAATCCCCGGCATGGCACTACAGCCGACAGGCAGGAAGCACCGTCAAGCCCAAAGTTGGACAACACTGATGCCGCAGGGCTCTTAAAGTATTTCCTTGGCTAACTCCAAATACGGTAGTTACTATTTTACCAGAGACCTCGGCTAACTACCCCATGGTTATACTGTGTTAATCTTATACACTGCTAACTACTAAACTAGCGTTAGCTGGCTAACATCGGACCGTTAGCCCACATGCTATAACCAAACCAATTAAAATGCAAACAAAATGTGCAAGCTTGGTCGCACCCTAATGAATTATGCACCATAAAACTGTTTGCCAACAAATATCTGCCTTTCTCATCCGTTCTTATCGCAAAGTTAGCAAGTGGCCGGATAACAAAAACGTTAGCTTTGTTTTATTACATGAAATAAAAAGTAGTAACGTTTAGCTAGCTAGCTTAGCGGTTTAGTTACAATTGCAATTAGCGCACCGGATAGTTACCGATATTTAGTAGTTATAAATCAGTGTTAAAATAATGGTTCGCTAGGGAGAAATTGGTTAAAATTAAAATATAATGACAAGCTATCGAATACTAAAAGCAAGTTAGTTGATAATCGCATAGCTTAATTACCAATCGGTAGCTAACGTTAGTTAACGTTGACGGGCATTAAGCGGTTGCCTAGCTACTATGAGCTAGCAGGGAGAGATGAGGAACTACTCCGTGTTGTTAACTCCTGTGACTAGCCTGCTGCTAACCGCGGCTAGTAGCCGATTATTCCCGACCAAAAAACGACTTTCCTAAAGCATTCGCATGCATAACAACCTCACTATTAGTCGACTTCACAAAAAAAAAAATATATATATATCCAGTAGATAAGTCTATGCTTCTGTTGATGATCAGTTTCATGAGACGGAGATCAAGTCAAGGCGCCGGAGAGGGTGGATTCGTTAATAATAATAAGGCAGCTTTATTAAGATACAAAGATATTTGGCATAGCGTGCACGGACTCGTTCTGTCACCTCTTAAGGAGACCACAGAAGAGAGCCCCGAATATAGAGTACATAGGCATTTTGTACAGGGTATGACAACAATATGACGTAGGTTGAGTCTGGTTGATCCTCTCAGCTGACTGGTCGATGAGTGTTGAGGGCGGTCCCGTCCCCGACTAATGTCGACTTCTCATTGGCTCTTGACAGTGTTCTCTGTTCTTGAAACCCAGCCCTCAGGGATGTGTGTGTGTGTGTGTGTCACGAGTCTACTCAGCCTACACTACTTCTAGCTTATCTTCATGTGTGTACCCGAGAGTCAGACACCCAAGGACAGTGCCTGTTTTTATGCTACAGTTAGGACAGTTTCTGCTACCAGCCCCTCCCGTACACCTGTCCTTGAGCGGCCCCACAACCAGGCATTGTGTGTGTGTGTGGGTGGTTAGGATTAACTGTTCTGCAAGATGTTATCTTGGTATAATGATTGTGTAAGGTTACTGGCAGTGTTTAGGCAATATCGCATTAGTATCAAGAGACATAAAGAATATATTTATTACACTTCACTTCTGATCACACTTGATCACGACCGACTAAATCGTTTATTGTAAAAAAACAAACAAAAAAAAACTGGTTTATGAAGCTAGCTAGAGAATTACACTCACCTCACTTCCGCAGACATATTTTCTATCCAGTCAACGGGTCCGTGTGTGTGTGTGTGTGTGTTCTGCCTAGTTCCACAACTTGTCAAAATGAAACACTACATTTTTCCTGTTGCAAGGAGAACAGTAAAGGTATCTCTAGCCCTTGGACTAGGCTGTGTAGCTCGGGCTACCAATGCCATGTCTCACTTGAAAGTCAAAACAATATCTATAATGTTATTAGTCAGAATCCAGAAATAAAGGCTCGCTTATAATGACATTAGTATTTCAGAGATGTTCTGATTAGTTGGTAAAAACAAAACAAAAAGTTGTGATAGACAAGAGTTTTGGTCCACAATTCGATTAAGCATAAATTTCCATACAAAATGTTCAACTTTGATCTTAAAACCATAACATGCACTGCAATAACTATTATTAAAATGAAGTTGCTGGGTAAACAAACAGGTGAAGAGAAATCATGTTTGGGTTACACTGTTCTTTCATTGTCAGGGTTTAACAGAATCATATCAGCCATTCCGAATCAGAACAGATGTGTTTAATAGAACCAGAATCATATCAGGCATTCCGAATCAGAACATGTGTTTAATACAACCAGAATCACATCAGGCATTCCGAATCAGAACATGTGTTTAATAGAACCAGAATCATATCAGGCATTCCGAATCAGAACATGTGTTTAATACAACCAGAATCATATCAGGCATTCCGAATCAGAACATGTGTTTAATAGAACCAGAATCATATCAGGCATTCCGAATCAGAACATGTGTTTAATACAACCAGAATCACATCAGGCATTCCGAATCAGAACATGTGTTTAATAGAACCAGAATCATATCAGGCATTCCGAATCAGAACATGTGTTTAATACAACCAGAATCATATCAGGCATTCCGAATTAGAACATGTGTTTAATACAACCAGAATCATATCAGATGCGTTTAATAGAACCAGAATCATATCAGCCATTCCGAATCAGAACAGATGTGTTTAGTAAATCAGGATGCAGTATTCCATATACCTACAGCATTCTTCGGTCTTCAGTGACCACATACCAAAAGCAACACCATGCTCTTACACACAAGTTAATGCTTCCTTCCACTGACGAATATTAGGACTTGATAGCTTGTTATGTAATTCTGTACATTTCAAAGACAAAGATAGCCACAGAAGTTTGTGATTCATTGTGTACATATTATGCAGTGAGTGGGCAGCTTACATGTAATTTAATGTGACATGTGGCCATCAAGTTTTTCAAATCATTCGTACGTCAGGGTTGGGGTCAATTGCCATTTCATTTAAATTCCACATTTTTCTCACATTGAGGAAAATTTGATTTGGAATTTCAGTTCACTTCCTGAATTGAAATGGGATTGACCCCAACCCTGGCTGAGTGAGTGGGGTCCCCACTAAAAGCATGCCTGCCAGCCAAATATTTTATACAACAAAAAAAAAAGTCTAACATCATATAGATGCCTCCCAAATGGAACACTATGCCCCATGGGACCCTGGTCAAAAGCGTCGCACTATATAGGGAATAGGGTGCCATTTGGGATACACAGTAAATCCACCCCCTGCTCTGGCCAATGGGGGTGGAGGAAGGAAGTTCTGGGACTGTAGTTCACCCGGGGTGTATTCATTAGTCACACATCAGGTTTTACAACGGAAACAGCAGTTTATATTGGACAAATTCACATAGGTGTGTCCCCCTCTCCGTTTCATTCCTTTTGCTTCCTTTTAGATCCTAATGAATACACCCCTGGACTCACTAGTACATTCAAATACACATCAGACATTGCGTGAACATGCCACTTATCTTAACCAGACTATAGTAAAAAAAAAAACATACAAATCCCTTCCTGAGACTACTTAGTTTACACAGGCAGCCCAATTCTGATCTTTTGACCAATTATTGGCAAAATACCTGATCTGATTGGTCAAAAGACCAATTAGTGTAAAAAGATCAGAATTAGGCTGCCTGTGTAAACACATATCCTTAGCAGTGTTTCCCCTATATTCATTTACTTGCCGCCACTCCAACAAAAACAAAAAAAACAGGAGAATCAAAAATTCCCAAAATGTCATGGTATGGAGTCCCCATTGATTTTGTTATGTTTGATCAGATAGCACAAGAACACGGCATGGCAAAAATCTGTAGCATTGTAGGAAATTAGCTTTAAAAACAGCTACATTTTGTCTGCAAACAAGAGGACGGTCTCTAAAATGTGTGGACGGAGATTTCTCTTCTTCACTTTACGGAAAATGTAAGAGCTTGAACTTTTTTAATTTTTTATAACCATTCACTTCTTCGACAATATGTGATTTTCTTAGAACAGGTATTAAAAAAAAGAACAATTTCGATATTTACAGTAAGATGCATTGTGATTCTTCTTTTGTCGTTTGTGACACACAAGACATAAGAGTGACATCATATAGAACCCCCCCCCTCAGTCGGGGTCTCAACTTACTGTTGCTAGGTAGAATAGTAGATTACACCAAGGTGGAATTACAAAATGTTGGTTGTGCATCAGCAGTTTTTCCCTTGTCCGTCACTGACAGTCACTCAATTAGCCCATATCAGCTAAAAATGTTTAGATTGGTAAGTTAGCCCAGCCAGCCATCTAAACTTGTAGTAATCATGGTGGAATTACTGACCAGGGGGGCCTCCGTTGATTTAGTTAATTACTCAGATATCATATTTAAAAACTACAAATATTTATCTCCACCCTATGGCAAAATGTGTAGAAATTGCAGGAAATTAGCTGTAAAACTGAAACATGTTCTCTCTACCCCATTGCATTTTTTTTTATTAGAATTGCATGAAATTTGTTATAAAATTGAAAAACGTTCTCACCGCCCCAAGGCAAAATGTGTAGAATTGCAGGAAATAAACTAAAACATACATTCTTTCTCTCCGCTGTCAAGAAGGGTGCCACAAAAATGTTTTCCTCGCAAGGGGGGGGGGGGGGGTCATCAAAATTTCAGTTAGGGCCCCCAAAAGGATAGGGCCGGCTCTGATTGCATGTGTGGGTATGGATGTGGGTATGCAGACCCATGAACCACTACGGCCCCTCATAATGAGTTCTGATTTCTTTGTGGCCCCCATCCCTGATATAGAGTGACATTGTCTCAATTTTGGTCAAGAGAGAGAAGTAAAAAATAAAAATAAAAAAAACTGCTGCATTCAGGAAAAATAAAATAATATTACCTGCAAACAAAATGAATAAATGCTTGGTTCTGGAAATCACCACAGTTCCCATGTATTATTCTACAGTGCTATTAGAAATTATATATTTATACATTTATGTAGAAACATATCATCATGTTATTTTCAGACATGTTTATTCTTCTGCCCAGTTGTCAAGAAGGGCTGTTCATTTTATGGTGGTCAAGGAAGGGAAATCCTTTGCTCGAATGCTTTTTAAATAAAAAGTAAAGTGCAAAATAAAAGGCTTTAGTTGTTGTTTTACTCAGGGCTGGTGTTGGGGGTTTCCTGTTAGGGGGTTGGTAGTTTCCTGTTAGGGGGTTGGTAGTTAGGTAGTTTCCTGTTAGGGGGTTGGTAGTTAGGTAGTTTCCTGTTAGGGGGTTGGTAGTTAGGTAGTTCCTGTTAGGGGGTTGGTAGTTAGGTAGTTTCCTGTTAGGGGGTTGGTAGTTAGGTAGTTTCCTGTTAGGGGGTTGGTAGTTAGGTAGTTCCTGTTAGGGGGTTGGTAGTTAGGTAGTTTCCTGTTAGGGGGTTGGTAGTTAGGTAGTTTCCTGTTAGGGGGTTGGTAGTTAGGTAGTTCCTGTTAGGGGGTTGGTAGTTAGGTAGTTTCCTGTTAGGGGGTTGGTAGTTTCCTGTTAGGGGGTTGGTAGTTAGGTAGTTCCTGTTAGGGGGTTGGTAGTTAGGTAGTTTCCTGTTAGGGGGTTGGTAGTTAGGTAGTTTCCTGTTAGGGGGTTGGTAGTTAGGTAGTTCCTGTTAGGGGGTTGGTAGTTAGGTAGTTCCTGTTAGGGGGTTGGTAGTTTCCTGTTAGGGGGTTGGTAGTTTCCTGTTAGGGGGTTGGTATTTAGGTAGTTCCTGTTAGGGGGTTGGTACAGTAGGTAGGTTGTTTCCTGTGAAGAGGTTGGTAATGTAGGTAGATTTAAACGTAGCACGTCTCCACCTATATCTTCTCCTTAGACTGCGAGGAGGCCTCTAGTTCGGGGTGAGATGCGTTGGTGTGAGAGACGTTGGGCCGGACTGTTATGAGCGGTCCTCCTCCGTGGATGGAGTGGAGAAAGTTCCACGTCTCCTCAGAGATCTGTCCCGAGTCAGCTCCTTGAGGGAGTAAGTAGCACACAGATTTAACGAGACTGAAATAACGTAAACATATTAGTAGCTTTTCAGAAGAATCTAATCTTGATCAAGTGTGTGTCCACTACAGTTCCATCAGCCTCACACCGATAGGACATTATATTAGCAGGGGGATTTAGAGAAGGCAGAAGAGTTGACTGGGTCAGGCTGTTACCTTGTCTGAGTGTTAGATGGCCATTCTTGTTGATCGCGATCTTAGAGTTATCGATTGGTCCCGGTGGATCTGCAAGGGAGAGGGAAATAAATTATTAATGACACATAAAATGTAGTCCGAAGGCAGCCTAATATCGTATTCTATAGCACTCCTTTCAACAGCTGGGGGTGGAGACTCCAAATTACACCTACTACTCTATCTATACAGCAGTATGTAGACACCCCTTCAAATGAGTGGATTTGGCTACTTCAGCCACACAATCTCCATAGACAAACATTGGAGGTATAATGGCCTTACTGAAGAGCTCAGTGACTTTCAACGTGGCACCGTCATAGGATGTGACCTTTCCAACAAGTCAGTTCATCAAATTTCTGCCCTGCTGGAGCTGCCTGGTCAACTGTAAGTGCTGTTATTGTGAAGTGGAAACGTCTAGGAGCAACAATGGCTCAGCCGCGAAGTGGTAGGCCACACAAGCTCACAGAACGGGACCTCCGAGTCCTGAACCGCGTAGCGTGTAAAAATTGTCTTTCCTCGGTTGCAACACTCCACTACCGAGTTCCAAAGTGCCTCTGGAAGCAACGTCAGCACAAGAACTGTTCGTCAAGAGCTTCATGAAATGGGTTTCCAGGGCCGAGCAGCCGCACACAAGCCTAAGATCACCATGCACAATGCCAAGCGTCGACTGGAGTGTAAAGCTCGATGCCATTGAAATCTGGAGCAGTGGACACGCGATCTCTGGAGTGATGAATCACGCTTCACCATCTGGCAGTCCGATGGACAAATCTGGGTTTAGCAGATGCCAGGAGAACGCGACCTGCCCGAATGCATAGTGCCAACTGTAAAGTTTGGTGGAGGAGGAATAATGGTCTGGGGCTGTTTTTTTATGGTTCGGACTAGGCCCCTTATTTCCGGTGAAGGGAAATCTTAACGCTACAGCAAACAATGACATTCAAATCAAATGTTATTTGTCATATGCGCCGAATACAACAGGTGTAGACCTTACAGTGAAGTGAAAAATCGGTGTAAAGTAAAAACTAAATAGTTCAAGAGCAGCAGTACAATAACAGTAGTGAGGCTAAATACAGGGGGCACCGGTACGTCGACGTAATTGAGGTAATATGTACATGTAGGTAGAGTTAAAGTGAAGGAAGGTTGGCCCCAGTGATGTACTGGGCCGTACGCACTACCCTCTGTAGTGCCTTGCGGTCGAAGGCCGAGCAGTTGCCATACCAGGCAGTGATGCAACCAGTCAGGATGCTCTCGATGGTGCAGCTGTAGAACTTTTTAAGGATCTGAGGACCCATGCCAAATCTTTTCAGTCTCCCGAGGGGGAATAGGCTTTGTCGTGCCCTCTTCACAACTGTCTTGGTGTGTTTGGACCATTCTAGTTTGTTGGTGATATGGACACCAAGGAACTTGAAGCTCTCAACCTGCTCCACTACAGCCCCGTTGATGAGAATGGGGGCGTGCTCGGTGCTCCTTTTCCTGTAGTCCACGATCATCTCCTTTGTCTTGATCACGTTGAGGGAGAGGCTGTTGTTCTGGCACCACACGGCCAGGTCTCTGATCTCGTCGTTGTCGGGCCTACCACTGTTGCGTCATCAGCAAACTTAATGATGGTGTTGGAGTCGTGCCTGGCAGTTCAGTCATGAGTGAACAGGGAGTACAGGAAGGGACTGAGCACGCACCCCTGAGGGGCCCCTGTGTTGAGGATCAGCGTGACGGATGTGTTGTTACCTACCCTTACCACCTGGGGGCGGCCCGTCAGGAAGTCCAGGATCCAGTTACAGATGGAGGTGTTTAGTCCCAGGGTCCTTAGCTTAGTGATGTGCTTTGAGGGCACTATGGTGTTGAATGCTGAGCTATAGTCAATGAATAGCATTTTCACGTAGGTGTTACTTTTGTCCAGGTGGGAAATGGCAGTGTTGAGTGCAATAGAGACTGCGTCATCTGTTGGGTCGGTATGCAAATTGGAGTGGGTCTAGGGTTTCTGGGATCATGGTGTTAATGTGAGCCATGACCAGCCTTTCAAAGCACTTCATGGCTACAGACGTGAGTGCTATGGGTCAGTAGTCATTTAGGCAGGTTACCTTAGTGTTCTTGGGCACAGAGACTATGGTGGTCAGCTTGAAACATGTTGGTATTACAGACTTATCAGGGAGAGGTTGAAAATGTCAGTGAAGATACTTGCCAGTTGGTCAGCGCATGCTCGGAGTAGACGTCCTGGTTATCCTTCCGGCCCGTGGCCTTGTGAATGTTGACCTGTTTAAACGTCTTACTCACATCGGTTATGGAGAATGTGATCACACATTCATCCGGAACAACTGATGCTCTCATGCATGCTTCAGTGTTGCCTTGAAGCGAGCATAGAAGTAATTTATCTCTTCTGGTAGGCTCGTGTCACTGGGCAGCTCGCGGCTGTGCTTCCCTTTGTAGTCTAATAGTTTGCAAGCCCTGCCACAGCCGATGAGCGTCGGAGCCGGTGTAGTACGATTCAATCTTAGTCCTGTATTGACGCTTTTGATGGTT
Source organism: Salmo trutta (assembly GCF_901001165.1). Lineage (NCBI taxonomy): Eukaryota > Metazoa > Chordata > Actinopteri > Salmoniformes > Salmonidae > Salmo > Salmo trutta. The sequence goes on along the minus strand of NC_042987.1, from coordinate 42,521,435 downwards.
CGTCTGAGGGCATAGCGGGATTTCTTATGTCTGGGTTAGAGTCCCGCTCCTTGAAAGCGGCAGCTCTACCCTTTAGCTCAGTCCGGATGTTGCCTGTAATCCATGGCTTCTGGTTGGCGTATGTACGTACGGTCACTGGGCGGACGACGTCATCGATGCACTTATTGATGAAGCCAGTGACTGATGTGGTGTACTCCTCAATGCCATCGGAAGAATCCCGGAACATATTCCAATCTGTGCAGCAAAACAGTCCTGTAGCTTAGCATCTGTGTCATCTGACCACTTCTGTATTGAGTGAGTCACTGCTACTTCCTGCTTTAGTTTTTGCTTATAACCAGGAATCAGGAGGATATAATTATGGTCAGATTTGCCAAATGGAGGGCGAGGGAGAGCTTTGTATGCGTCTCTGTGTGTGGAGTAAAGGTGGTCCAGAGTTTTTTTTCCTCCGGTTGCACATGTGACATGCTGGTAGAAATGAGGTAAAACGGATTTAAGTTTCCCTGCATTAAAGTCCCCGGCCACTAGGAGCGCCACCTCTGGATGAGTGTTTTCCTGTTTGATTATGGCCTTATACAGCTCGTTGAGTGCGGTCTTAGTGCCAGCATCGGTTTGTGGTGGTAGATAGTTACGAAAAATATAGATGAAAACTCTCTTGGTAAATAGTGTGGGCTACAGCTTATCATGAAATACTCTACCTCAGGCGACCTTGAGACTTCCTTAATATTAGATTTTGTGCACCAGCTGTTATTGACAAATAGACACAGACCTCCACCTCTTGTCATACCGGAGGCAGCTGTTCTATCTTCCCGATGCACGGTAAACCCAGCCAGCTGTATGTTATCCATGTCGTTGTTCAGCCACGACTCAGTGAAACATAAGATATTACAGTTTTGAATGTCCCATTGGTAGGATATTCGTGATCGTAGCTTGTCTATTTTGTTATCCATTTGTACGTTAGCTAATAGGACTGATGGTAGAGGCAGATTATCCACTCGCCGTCGGATCCTTACAAGGCACCCGGACCTACGTCCCGATACCTCCGTCTCTTTCTCCTGCGAATGACGATGTCTGAAGTAAATCCTTTGCATCCGATTCGTTAAAGAAAAAAAATCTTTGTCCAGTACGAGGTGAGTAATCGCTGTCCTGATATCTAGAAGGACTTTTCGGTCATAAGAGACGGTGGCAGAAACATTATGTACAAAATAAGTTACAAAAACACGCACGATTGGTTAAGAGCCCTTACAACGGCAGCCATCTCCTCCGGTGCCATTAGTTATTCTAGACCATTCTGTGCTTCCAACTTTGTGGCAAAAGTTTGAGGAAGGCCCTTTCCTGTTTCAGCATGAGAAGTCCCCTGGTGCACAAAGCGAGGTCCATCCAGAAATGGTTTTTCGAGATCGAACACCTTTGGAATGAATTGGAACGCCGACTGTGAGCCAGGGCCTAATCGCCCAACATCAGTGCCCGACCTCACTAATGCGCTTGTGGCTGAACGGAAGCAAGTCCCCGCAGCAATGTTCCAACAGTGGAGGCTGTTGTAGTAGCAAAGGGGGGACCAATTCCCTTTTAATGCCCATGATTTTGGAATGAGATGTCCGACATGCAGGTGTCCACATACACTACATGACCAAAAGTATCTGTTTAGCCAATCACCATGGTCCTTTCCCTTGACGAAGCCCTCCCACTCTCTGAACCAACCACTCACCATGGTCCTTTCCCTTGACGAAGTCCTCCCACTCTCTGAACCAACCACTCACCATGGTCCTTTCCCTTGACGAAGCCCTCCCACTCTCTGAACCAACCACTCACCATGGTCCTTTCCCTTGACGAAGCCCTCCCACTCTCTGAACCAACCACTCACCATGGTCCTTTCCCTTGACGAAGCCCTCCCACTCTCTGAACCAACCACTCACCATGGTCCTTTCCCTTGACGAAGCCCTCCCACTCTCTGAACCAACCACTCACCATTGCCCTTTCCCTTGACGAAGCCCTCCCACTCTCTGAACCACTGCATGCTGATGCAGTAGATGATCACTGGAGACTCCTCCTCTTGGAACGCCTTGTTCAGCTGAACAGAGGAAGGAAGAGAGGGGATGGGGGAGAGAGGGGATGGGGGAGAGAGGGGATGGGGGGAGAGAGGAAGAGAGGGGATGGGGGAGAGAGGAAGAGAGGGGATGGGGGAGAGAGGAAGAGAGGGGATGGGGGAGAGAGGGGATGGGGGGAGAGAGGAAGAGAGGGGATGGGGGAGAGAAGGGATGGGGGAGAGAAGGGATGGGGGAGAGAAGGGATGGGGGAGAGAAGGGATGGGGGAGAGAGGAGATGGGGGAGAGAGGAGATGGGGAGAGGAGATGGGGAGAGAGGAGATGGGGGAGAGAGGAGATGGGGGAGAGAGGAGATGGGGGAGAGAGGATGGGGGAGAGAGGATGGGGGGAGAGAGGATGGGGGGAGAGAGGATGGGGGGAGAGAGGATGGGGGGAGAGAGGATGGGGGGAGAGAGGATGGGGGGAGAGAGGATGGGGGGAGAGAGGATAGGGGGAGAGGATAGGGGGAGAGGATAGGGGGAGAGGATGGGGGGAAGAGGACAGGAAGAAAGAGTTGAGAGAGAAAGATTATAATTTCAATGAATTGAGAACATTAAAACAGGTGCGTTAGTGCTGGGGTGGAAAAAAATCCTGCAAAGGAAAGGAACCATGAAAGGCGTTACCCGGACAAACATGTCCAGCTCTGTCCTGCGTCTCTTCTCCAGCTTCTCAATCTCTGTCTGACAAGTGTGACACACGTACAGGTGGTTGACAGCAGGCCCGCCTCCGTACCTAGACAACAAACCAATCACAGCTCAGTAACACACCTTGACCAGACTAAATCACAGCTAAGTAACAGAACTTGACAGACCAATCACGGCTTAGTAACACACCTTGTCAGACCAATCACAGCTTAGTAACACACATTGACAGATCAAGCACAGCTTAGTAACAGAACTTGACAGGCCAATCAGAGCTCAGTAACACACCTTGGCAGACCAATCACAGCTTAGTAACACGTTGACCAGGGAACCACAGTCCCAGAATTCAGTCGTTGAAACACAGCTCAGTGAATAAACCTCTCAGAACCAGTAAGCACTCCCCTTAGCCGCGTCGTCTTACGACAGTCGATGTGGCGCTATCTGACGTAAGACAATGCTCCTAGCCCGTAAAAATACACATTATAAACCCACGACTTTATCAACTATGGGTACACTGACACAATAATGTGATTATTGTGAATAACTCGATTAATATAGTTTGATTAAAACATCGTACGCAAAGAAAAAGGATTTCCTTAACAATCCTGTTTTAATACTCCTCCATGTAAAACGTAGTCAATCCCACTTAATGACGGTATGGTGTCGCTGTATGAAACTGACCTGCTGTAGAGGTGGTCCCACGCGTTCTGGGGCAGCATCACTACCAGGTCATCGATGAACACTGCCTTGGCAGGCGGCACGCCTGATAACACAACATTTAAAATGATCCTCATCACAAGTCATTATGGGTAATGGGTACCACCTAACATTAACCTCACCCAATATCTCTGGAAACATGGATTCATTTTGTTCTCCCCCCCAGTTGCTTTGACAGTTGAGCAATTGACTGACTGGCTGGCTGGCTGGCAGACTGGCTGGCTGGCTGATTGACAGACTGGCTGGCTGGCTGATTGGCAGACTGGCTGGCTGGCTGATTGGCAGACTGGCTGGCAGATTGGCTGGCAGACTGGCTGGCAGACTGGCTGGCTGATTGACTGACTGGCAGACTGGCTGGCTGATTCAGATAGAGATAAAGATATATAAATGTCTGATAGAGACAGACATGGAAAGATAAAAGCCCATACCTCCGTGTGAACAGAGGAAGTCGTCATTGGAGATAGGTCCAGGCTCAGCGAAGGTCTTGAACTTGTTGAGCCACTGTCTGGAGACGTAGAACTGTAGCAGACTGGGCTCCGTCACGCCGAGTAGACCCGTCACCCTCCTCCTCTCCTTCAGCGCCTCTTCGTTGCTCTTCCTGCAGGGACACAAACAGTACACATTAGTAACCGTGAGCTAAATGGACGTGGTCTGTACAACACAGCACGGCAACTTCCTGTTTACAGAAAACGATTTATCTGCTAAAACTGGCACTTCCTCCAGAGAGGGCTCAAATCCTGGCAGATTAGAATTCTGTTGCTGCTGTTAATGTAGAGGACACTCCTAGAGGACGTAGTTATATAATACCACTCCTAGAGGATGTAGTTATATAATACCACTCCTAGAGGATGTAGTTATATAATACCACTCCTAGAGGATGTAGTTATATAATACCACTCCTAGAGGATGTAGTTATATAATACCACTCCTAGAGGATGTAGTTATATAATACCACTCCTAGAGGACGTAGTTATATAATACCACTCCTAGAGGAGGAGGATGTAGTTCTATAATACCACTCCTAGAGGACGTAGTTATATAATACCACTCCTAGAGGACGTAGTTATATAATACCACTCCTAGAGGATGTAGTTATATAATACCACTCCTAGAGGAGGAGGATGTAGTTATATAATACCACTCCTAGAGGATGTAGTTATATAATACCACTCCTAGAGGATGTAGTTATATAATACCACTCCTAGAGGATGTAGTTATATAATACCACTCCTAGAGGATGTAATTATATAATACCACTCCTAGAGGAGGAGGATGTAGTTATATAATACCACTCCTAGAGGAGGAGGATGTAGTTATATAATACCACTCCTAGAGGACGTAGTTATATAATACCACTCCTAGAGGACGTAGTTATATAATACCACTCCTAGAGGACGTAGTTATATAATACCACTCCTAGAGGAGGATGTAGTTATATAATACCACTCCTAGAGGAGGAGGACGTAGTTATATAATACCACTCCTAGAGGATGAGGATGTAGTTATATAATACCACTCCTAGAGGATGTAGTTATATAATACCACTCCTAGAGGAGGAGGATGTAGTTATATAATACCACTCCTAGAGGATGTAGTTATATAATACCACTCCTAGAGGATGTAGTTATATAATACCACTCCTAGAGGATGTAGTTATATAATACCACTCCTAGAGGATGTAGTTATATAATACCACTCCTAGAGGAGGAGGATGTAGTTATATAATACCACTCCTAGAGGAGGAGGATGTAGTTATATAATACCACTCCTAGAGGACGTAGTTATATAATACCACTCCTAGAGGACGTAGTTATATAATACCACTCCTAGAGGATGTAGTTATATAATACCACTCCTAGAGGATGTAGTTATATAATACCACTCCTAGAGGACGTAGTTATATAACACCACTCCTAGAGGATGTAGTTATATAATACCACTCCTAGAGGATGTAATTATATAATACCACTCCTAGAGGAGGAGGATGTAGTTATATAATACCACTCCTAGAGGAGGAGGATGTAGTTATATAACACCACTCCTAGAGGATGTAGTTATATAATACCACTCCTAGAGGATGTAATTATATAATACCACTCCTAGAGGAGGAGGATGTAGTTATATAATACCACTCCTAGAGGAGGAGGATGTAGTTATATAATACCACTCCTAGAGGATGTAGTTATATAATACCACTCCTAGAGGATGTAGTTATATAATACCACTCCTAGAGGAGGAGGATGTAGTTATATAATACCACTCCTAGAGGACGTAGTTATATAATACCACTCCTAGAGGACGTAGTTATATAATACCACTCCTAGAGGATGTAGTTATATAATACCACTCCTAGAGGAGGAGGATGTAGTTATATAATACCACTCCTAGAGGAGGAGGATGTAGTTATATAATACCACTCCTAGAGGACGTAGTTATATAATACCATTCCTAGAGGAGGAGGATGTAGTTATATAATACCACTCCTAGAGGATGTAGTTATATAATACCACTCCTAGAGGATGTAGTTATATAACACCACTCCTAGAGGAGGAGGATGTAGTTATATAACACCACTCCTTGAGGAGGAGGACGTAGTTATATAATCCCACTCCTAGAGGATGTAGTATATAATACCACTCCTAGAGGAGGAGGACGTAGTTATATAATCCCACTCCTAGAGGACGTAGTTATATAATACCACTCCTAGAGGAGGAGGATGTAGTTATATAATACCACTCCTAGAGGAGGAGGATGTAGTTATATAATACCACTCCTAGAGGATGTAGTTATATAATACCACTCCTAGAGGAGGAGGACGTAGTATATAATACCACTCCTAGAGGATGTAGTTATATAATACCACTCCTAGAGGATGTAGTTATATAATACCACTCCTAGAGGAGGAGGATGTAGTTATATAATACCACTCCTAGAGGATGTAGTTATATAATACCACTCCTAGAGGAGGAGGATGTAGTTATATAATACCACTCCTAGAGGAGGAGGACGTAGTTATATAATACCACTCCTAGAGGAGGAGGACGTAGTTATATAATACCACTCCTAGAGGAGGAGGATGTAGTTATATAATACCACTCCTAGATGAGGAGGACGTAGTTATATAATACCACTCCTAGAGGATGTAGTTATATAATACCACTCCTAGAGGATGTAGTTATATAATACCACTCCTAGAGGATGTAGTTATATAATACCACTCCTAGAGGATGTAGTTATATAATACCACTCCTAGAGGACGTAGTTATATAATACCACTCCTAGAGGATGTAGTTATATAATACCACTCCTAGAGGAGGAGGATGTAGTTATATAATACCACTCCTAGAGGAGGAGGATGTAGTTATATAATACCACTCCTAGAGGATGTAGTTATATAATACCACTCCTAGAGGATGTAGTTATATAATACCACTCCTAGAGGATGTAGTTATATAATACCACTCCTAGAGGATGTAGTTATATAATACCACTCCTAGAGGATGTAATTATATAATACCACTCCTAGAGGAGGAGGATGTAGTTATATAATACCACTCCTAGAGGAGGAGGATGTAGTTATATAATACCACTCCTAGAGGATGTAGTTATATAATACCACTCCTAGAGGATGTAGTTATATAATACCACTCCTAGAGGAGGAGGATGTAGTTATATAATACCACTCCTAGAGGACGTAGTTATATAATACCACTCCTAGAGGACGTAGTTATATAATACCACTCCTAGAGGATGTAGTTATATAATACCACTCCTAGAGGAGGAGGATGTAGTTATATAATACCACTCCTAGAGGACGTAGTTATATAATACCACTCCTAGAGGACGTAGTTATATAATACCACTCCTAGAGGATGTAGTTATATAATACCACTCCTAGAGGAGGAGGATGTAGTTATATAATACCACTCCTAGAGGACGTAGTTATATAATACCATTCCTAGAGGAGGAGGATGTAGTTATATAATACCACTCCTAGAGGATGTAGTTATATAATACCACTCCTAGAGGATGTAGTTATATAACACCACTCCTAGAGGAGGAGGATGTAGTTATATAACACCACTCCTTGAGGAGGAGGACGTAGTTATATAATCCCACTCCTAGAGGATGTAGTTATATAATACCACTCCTAGAGGAGGAGGACGTAGTTATATAATCCCACTCCTAGAGGACGTAGTTATATAATACCACTCCTAGAGGAGGAGGATGTAGTTATATAATACCACTCCTAGAGGAGGAGGATGTAGTTATATAATACCACTCCTAGAGGATGTAGTTATATAATACCACTCCTAGAGGAGGAGGACGTAGTTATATAATACCACTCCTAGAGGATGTAGTTATATAATACCACTCCTAGAGGATGTAGTTATATAATACCACTCCTAGAGGAGGAGGATGTAGTTATATAATACCACTCCTAGAGGATGTAGTTATATAATACCACTCCTAGAGGAGGAGGATGTAGTTATATAATACCACTCCTAGAGGAGGAGGACGTAGTTATATAATACCACTCCTAGAGGAGGAGGACGTAGTTATATAATACCACTCCTAGAGGAGGAGGATGTAGTTATATAATACCACTCCTAGATGAGGAGGACGTAGTTATATAATACCACTCCTAGAGGATGTAGTTATATAATACCACTCCTAGAGGATGTAGTTATATAATACCACTCCTAGAGGATGTAGTTATATAATACCACTCCTAGAGGATGTAGTTATATAATACCACTCCTAGAGGAGGAGGATGTAGTTATATAATACCACTCCTAGAGGAGGAGGATGTAGTTATATAATACCACTCCTAGAGGAGGAGGATGTAGTTATATAATACCACTCCTAGAGGATTGTAGTTATATAATACCACTCCTAGAGGACGTAGTTATATAATACCACTCCTAGAGGATGTAGTTATATAATACCACTCCTAGAGGAGGAGGATGTAGTTATATAATACCACTCCTAGAGGAGGAGGATGTAGTTATATAATACCACTCCTAGAGGATGTAGTTATATAATACCACTCCTAGAGGATGTAGTTATATAATACCACTCCTAGAGGATGTAGTTATATAATACCACTCCTAGAGGATGTAGTTATATAATACCACTCCTAGAGGATGTAGTTATATAATACCACTCCTAGAGGATGTAGTTATATAATACCACTCCTAGAGGATGTAGTTATATAATACCACTCCTAGAGGATGTAGTTATATAATACCACTCCTAGAGGATGTAGTTATATAATACCACTCCTAGAGGATGTAGTTATATAATACCACTCCTAAGATGTGTTGGTTATATGATATGCTGTTAGTCTTACTTGTAGAACAGAACGTAGGCCTCAGCGTTCTGGACGCAGGATTCTGACACCTCGGTGACGCTCTGGTCGTCAAACTCATACCAGAGGTTGTTCAGGTCATTCCTACAGTAAGCTATGTAGTGGCCACCTGGCGAGAGTAGGAGGAGGAAGAGGAGGGAGAGGAGGGAGAGAAAGGAGGTTAACGAGAAAAGGATAACAATCCCCATGACATTTTACATTTTAGTAATTTAGCAGATGCTCTTATCCAGAGCGACTTACAGTAGTGAATACATACATTTCATAATTATTATTATTTTTCTCCGTGCTGGTCCCCCGTGGGAATCGAACCCACAACCCTGGCATTGCAAACACCATGCTCTACCAACTGAGCCACATGGGACCGTGAAGTTGATTACATAAAAAAATAAAAATAATTGAAAGCCCTCAAGGTCACAAGGGAACAAGTTCTATCCGTCAATCCAGATCCCTCTGTCTACCTCCATAGAACAGACCTTATCTCGGGGGGGGGGGTGGCCTGAACCAACACTCACTGCTGGCGGTGCCATGGTGACAGATGACGGACAGCAGGTCATAGGATGTGGTGTGGGCGGAGCTATCCTTGGCCAGGAAGGGCTGCAGGTCCAGGCCCTCCAATGGGAAAGAGACGTGAGTCCCGATCTTAGTGGAGAACATCAGCTCGTGTCTAAACCGCTTCAGGTGGATACACAAGATCTGGAAAGGGAATTAAAACAAAATGCATTTAATAATTATATTGAAAGTGTAACTGAGTAATACCTTGCCTGGTTTAGTAGCAGGTAGCCTCGTGATTAGAGCGTGTTGGGCCACTAACCCGAAAGGTGGCTGGTTCGAATAGCCGAACCGACAAGGTGAAAACTCTGTCGATGCGCCCTTGAGCAAAACACTTAACCCTAATTTGCTCCAGGGACACTGTAATACTATGGCTGACCCTGTATAACAACACAATTCACTGCACCTATCTGATGTATGTGACAATAAATCACATAAACACACTCTTCATGACCAAAAGTATGTGGACACTTTGCTCGTCGAACATCTCATACAAAATCATGGGCATTAATATGGAGTTGGTCCCCCTTTGCTGCTATAACAGCCTCCACTCTTCTGGGAAGGCTTTCCACTAGATGTTGGAACATTGCTGCTATAACAGCCTCCACTCTTCTGGGAAGGCTTTCCACTAGATGTTGGAACATTGCTGCGTGGACTTGCTTCCATTCAGCCACAAGAACATTAGTGAGGTCGGGCACTAATGTTGAGCGATTAGGCCTGGCTCGCAGTCGGCGTTCCAATTCATCCCAAAGGTGTTCGATGGGGTTGAGGTCAGGGCTCTGTGCAGGCCAGTCAAGTTCTTTCACACTGATCTCGACAAACCATTTCTGTATGGACCTCACTTTTGTGCACCAGGGGCATTGTCAAGCTGAAACAGTAAAGTGCCTTCCCCAAACTGTTGCCACAAAGTTGGAAGCACAGAATCATCTAGAATGTCATTGTATGCTGTAGCATTACGACCGGAACTGCGGGGCCCGAACTATGAAAAACAGCCCCAGACCATTATTCCTCCTCCACCAAACTTTACAGTTGGCACTATGCATTCGGGCAGGTAACGTTCTCCTTGCATCCGCCAAACCCAGATTGGTCCGTCGGACTGCCAGATGTTGTGAGCTACCACTTCGCGGCCGAGCAGTTGTTGCTTCCAGACGTTTCCACCTCACAATAGCAGCACTTAAGAGTTCACCGGGACATCTAGCTGGGCAGAAATTTTACAAACTGACTTGTGCATTGTTGGAAATCCCTGAGGTCTTACGGGCCATTCTACTGCCAATGTTTGTCTATGGAGAGTGCATGGCTGTGTGCTAAATTTTATACATGGCAGGTAGCCTAGTGGTTAGACTAGTAATCGAAAGTTTGCGTTGGACTAGTGACCGAAAGGTTGCAAGATTGAATCCCCGAGCTGACAAGGTAAAAATCTGTTGTTCTATATATATACTGTAATATCAGCTGTAATATCAGCTGTAATATGACCGTATATACTGTAATATCAGCTGTAATATCAGCTGTAATATGACCGTATATACTCTAATATGAGCCAGGTGGCTTTTCTAAAGTGTTTGAACACTGACCTCTGGTACACTCTGAACTTTACAGAATTTCACTCCGTTCCGTAATCTAGCAGAGAAAAAAAAATCACAGTCTTTATTAAATCTTTATTCATGTTTCCTGAGTTAAAACCATGAACAATTTCCATTCAATCATCTATGTAATGATTTACATATACTTCTGTTGTTCAGGTACTCACTTCTTGCATTTCTCACAGCTGTACATGTTGTCACCTAGAGACACACAGAAACAACACAGTCAGTCCCGCTCCAGACTGAACAGGTACCAGAGACATCAAGCATCCAAGGTACAGAGAGAGAGACAGTCAAGGTCCTCACCTTTCAGCTCGTCTCTGGTGAAGAAGGCAGCCAGACAGTCCTGTAAGGTCACCACAGGACCCCACCACCAGCTGGAACACAAGGACATAATCACAACAGTTTTAACGTTAACAGAATAGACTTCACATAACTCACTGATGGCTCCTAACAGGGTTGGGTTCAATTCCAGTCAATTCAGGAAGTACACTAAAATTCAAATTCTTTTAAAACACTTTGAATTTGTATTGAAGTGTTTTTTATTTATTGGAATTGAAATGGAATTGACCCAAACCCTGACTCCTACTAACAATGTGCTAATGTTGACCCTGACTCCTACTAACAATGTGCTAATGTTGACCCTGACTCCTACTAACAATGTGTTAATGTTGACCCCAACCATGACCCCTACTAACAATGTGTTAATGTTGACCCCAACCATGACCCCTACTAACAATGTGTTAATGTTGACCCCAACCATGACCCCTACTAACAATGTGTTAATGTTGACCCCAACCATGACTCCTACTAACAACCATGACTCCTACTAACAACCATGACTCCTACTAACAACCATGACTCCTACTAACAACCATGACTCCTACTAACAACCATGACTCCTACTAACAATGTGTTAATGTTGACCCCAACCCTGACTCCTACTAACAATGTGTTAATGTTGACCCCAACCCTGACTCCTACTAACAATGTGTTTATCTGCTTCAACCAGGAAATAGAGTTGTTCCTGGTCGAGTCACATGCTCAGGAAAGACCTCAACCTCAACACACTTGGTGTTAGCAGACTCTGCACTGTGAGATATAACCCCTATATGTTGACCCATATATGTTGACCCCTATATCTTGACCCCTATATATTGACCCCTATGAGATATAACCCCTATATATTGACCCCCTAAATGTTGACCCATGAGGTAACACCCCTATATATTGACCCCCTAAATGTTGACCCCTATGAGATAACACCCCTATATATTGACCCCCTAAATGTTGACCCCTATGAGATAAAACCCCTATATATTGACCCCCTAAATGTTGACCCCTATGAGATAACACCCCTATATATTGACCCCTATATGTTGACCCCTATGAGATATAACCCCTATATATTGACCCCTATGAGATATAACCCCTATATATTGACCCCTATGAGATATAACCCCTATATATTGACCCCTATATGTTGACCCCTATATATTGACCCCTATATGTTGACCCCTATATATTGACCCCTATGAGATATAACCCCTATATATTGACCCCTAAATGTTGACCCCTATGAGATAACACCCCTATATATTGACCCCCTAAATGTTGACCCCTATGAGATAACACCCCTATATATTGACCCCCTAATGTTGAACCCATATGAGATAGATAACACCCC